>NC_057797.1:437618381-437652455 GCF_018294505.1 Triticum aestivum | reverse complement strand
CGGGCTTATATACCCACACCATTGGTCCCGTTTCATCGCAAAACACAGGGACGAATGCCCCTTTGGTCCCGTTCGTGTCACCAACCGGGACCAAAGGTCTCTTTTCGGCAGCCCAAAGGGCAGGAATGTCCTGGTTGGTGGCACCAACCGGGACCAAAGGTGTGCTTTGGTCCCGGTTGGTGCCACCAACCGGGACGAAAGGGTGGCCCAGCGGTGGTGTGGTGGGAGTTTAGTCCCACCTCGCTAGCCGAGGGAGCTCACCACCTGTTTATAAGCCGCGTTGCGGCAGAGGTGCTGAGCTCCTCTCTAATTGCAGGCAGTACTTGCCTACCCTTGTCGCTGCCTTGTTGGGCCTATTGGGCCACCGGGCCTACATCCTGGCCCATGTACAAATGAAATTCTAGTTGTATGCAGGCCGTGTGGCCCAGTAGGCGGATTTTTTAAAAAAAATTCCAGTATTTTTGTTTTGTTTTTTGCATTATTCATTTTCTTTTGTTTTTTGCTTTATTTTTAAAATTCTTTTTGCTTTTAGGTCCGAAAAAATATAAACTTTCAGTTAGTGCCATTAGTTTTCAAATTTTAATAGTTTAAATTTTATTTCTTTGAAATTTGTGTGAATCAATAGATTGTGATTAACTTTACTATAAAAATATATTTTGGATGATTCTTTTTCCTGCTATTTAATATTACGGCGTTTTATCATTATTCAAAAACAGTTTTTGTTAATTTAGTTTCTAACAAAAAAATCTTTATGATAATTCTTTTTGCTATTAAAGTTTCTAACTAAAAAAGTTCTTTATGAAAAGAACTTCAAATGAACTCTGAAGAGGTTGAAAATTGGCATGGTATCATCATTTCACCCACATAGCATGTGCTAAAAAGTTGAGAGGGTTACGGCAAAAACTGGATGCCCTTCGTGTACAAAATGGATAGTCTCTTTCGAAGTATTAGGGTTTTGGACGAAAACTCATCTGTTACAAAGAGATATCATTTTTTTGAACTTATTTGAACTCCAGACTTTTGTGTGTTCAAAATGCACCATTCAAAGCCACATCATCAATTTTCAACCCTTTCTGACTTCATTTGTTATTTTTCACGCATTTACTGATTTTTTAGCTATATGACCCTGAAATTGAAAAGCACTACAAATGAACTCAGAAAAGGTTGAAAGTTGGCATGGTATCATTATTTCACCCACATAGCATGTGCTAAAAAGTTTAGAGGGTAACGACAAAAACTGGATGCACTTCGTGTACAAAACGGACAATCTCTTTTGAAGTATTAGGGTTTCATACGGAACCTTGTCTGTTACAAAAGGCATTTCATTTCTTCACATGTAACTGCAGTGATATTCTAGATCAAAGGCATCATCATAATAGTTGTGGAGAGAAAGTTTTCACTTTTTCTTCGCTTGTGTCCTTTGCTTATTGCATCGTAACCATGGATATTCTTCATCGCTTAACAGGGTGCTTGGGTCATCCTTGACTTTGAAGGGAGGAATTTCATGAAACTTTTCATAATCTTCAGACATGTCTGTCTTGCCCTGCTATCCCACGATGTCTCTTTTTCCTGAAAGAACTATGTGGCGCTTTGGCTCATCGTATGATGTATTCACTTCCTTATCTTCTCTTTTTCTCGGTTTGGTAGACATGTCCTTCACATAGAAAACCTGCGCCACATCATTGGCTAGGACGAACGGTTCGTCTGTGTACCCAAGATTGTTCAGATCCACTGTTGTCATTCCGTACTGTGGGTCTACATGTACCCCGCTGATGTCTACTACACAACCTTCTTCTTGTAGACGTTGTTGGGCCTCCAAGTGTAGAGGTTTGTAGGATAGTAGCAAATTTCCCTCAAGTGGATGACCTAAGGTTTATCAAACCATAGGAGGCGTAGGATGAAGATGGTCTCTCTCAAGCAACCCAGCAACCAAATAACAAAGAGTCTCTTGTGTCCCCAACACACCCAATACAATGGTAAATTGTATAGGTGCACTAGTTCGGCGAAGAGATGGTGATACAAGTGGAATATGGACAGTAGATAAAGGTTTTTGTAATCTGAAAATATAAAAACAGCAAGGTAACTAATGATAAAAGTGAGCGTAAACGGTATTGCAATGCTAGGAAACAAGGCCTAGGGTTCATACTTTTGAAGGAAATATGCCCTAGAGGCAATAATAAAGTTATTATTTATTTCCTTATTTCATGATAAATGTTTATTATTCATGCTAGAATCGTATTAACCAGAGACATAATACATGTGTGAATACATAGACAAACAGAGTGTCACTAGTATGCCTCTACTTGACTAGCTCATTGATCAAAGATGGTTAAGTTTCCTAACCATAGACATGAGTTGTCATTTGATTAACGGGATCACATCATTAGGAGAATGATGTGATTGACTTGACCCATTCAGTTAGCTTAGCACTTGATCGTTTAGTTTGTTGTTATTGCTTTCTTCATGACTTATACATGTTCCTATGACTATGAGATTATGCAACTCCCGTTTACCGGAGGAACACTTTGTGTGCCACCAAACGTCACAACGTAACTGGGTGATTATAAAGGTGCTCTACAGGTGTCTCCAAAGGTACTTGTTGGGTTGGCGTATTTCAAGATTAGGATTTGTCACTCCGATTGTCGGAGAGGTATCTTTGGGCCCACTCGGCAATGCACATCACTATAAGCCTTGCAAGCATTGCAGCTAATGAGTTAGTTGCGGGATGATGTATTAAGGAACGAGTAAAGAGACTTTCCAGTAACGAGATTGAACTAGGTATTGAGATACCGACGATCGAATCTCGGGCAAGTAACATACCGATGACAAAGGGAACAACATATGTTGTTATGCGGTTTGACCGATAAAGATCTTCGTAGAATATGTAGGAGCCAATATGGGCATCCAGGTCCCGCTATTGGTTATTAACCACAGAGGTGTCTCAGTCATGTCTACATAGTTCTCGAACCCGTAGGGTCCGCACGCTTAACGTTCGTTGACGATATAGTACTATATGAGTTATGTATGTTGATGACCGAATGTTGTTCGGAGTCCGGGATGAGATCACGGACATGACGAGGAACTCCGGAACGGTCCAGAGATAAAGTTTGATATATGTGATAGTAGTGTTTGATCTCCGGAAGGGTTCCGGAATTCACCGGAAGGGGTTCCAGATGTTTCCCGAAATGTTTGGGCACGAGAACACTTTATCTGGGCCAAAGGGGAAAGCCCACGAGGCTTTTGGAAAGTGCAAAAGGAAGTTTTGCGGAGACCAGAGGCTAGATGCCAGGAACCCTGGCGTCTAAGGGGTAGACGCTGGGAACCCTGGCGTCTAGCCCTGGAGTCCGAGAAGGACTCTTGCCTTTCAGGTGAAACCGACTTTGAGGAGGCTTTTACTCCAAGTTTCGACCCCATGGCTCAACATATAAATAGAGGGGTAGGGCTAGCACCAAAGACATCAAGAAACTCCAAGCCGTGTGCCGGCAACCCCGTCCCCTCTAGTTTATCCTCCGTCATAGTTTTCGTAGTGCTTAGGCGAAGCCCTGCAGAGATTGTTCTTCACCAACACCGTCACCACCCCGTCGTGCTGCCGGAACTTATCTAATACTTCGCCCCTCTTGCTGGATCGAGAAGGCGAGGACGTCACCGAGTCGAACATGTGCAGAACTCGGAGGTGCCGTGCTTTCGGTATTTGGATCGGTCAGATGTGAAGACGTACGACTACATCAACCGCGTTGATATAACACTTCCACGAATGGTCTACGAGGGTACGTAGACAACACTCTCCCCTCTCGTTGCTATGCATCACCATGATCTTGCGTGTGTGTAGGAATTTTTTTGAAATTACTATGTTCCCCAACAGTGGCATCCGAGCCAGGTTTTATGCGTTGATGTTATATGCACGAGTAGAACACAAGTGAGTTGTGGGTGATATAAGTCATACTGCTTACCAGCATGTCACACTTTGGTTTGACGGTATTGTTGGATGAAGCGGCCCGGACCGACATTACGGGTACGCTTACGCGAGACTGGTTTTACCGCCGTGCTATGCACACAGGTGACTAGCGGGTGTCAGTTTCTCCAACTTAAGTTGAACCGAGTGTGGCTACGCCCGGTCCTTGAGAAGGTTAAAACAGCACCAACTTGACAAACTATCATTGTGGTTTTGATGCGTAGGTAAGAACGGTTCTTGCTAAGCCCATAGCAGCCATCTAAAACTTGCAACAACAAAGTAGAGGACGTCTAACTTGTTTTTGCAGGGCATGTTGTGATGTGATATGGTCAAGACGTGATGAGATATAAGTTGTTGTATAAGATGATCATGTTTTAGTTATCAGCAACTGGCAGAAGCCTTATGGTTTTCTCTTTATTGCATAAGATGCAAGCGCCAAATAATTGCTTTACAATTATCGCAATGCGATAGCAATAGTTGCAAGAGCAATAGTTGGCGAGACGACCATGTGACGACACATTGATATAGATCAAGATGATGGAGATCATGGTGTCATGTCGGTGACGATGGAAATCATGACGATGTTTTGGAGATGGAGATCAAAGGCACAAGATGATGATGGCCATATCATGTCACATATTTTGATTGCATGTGATGTTTATCTTTTATGCATCTTATCTTGCTTTGATTGACGGTAGCATTATAAGATGATCTCTCACTAAATTTCAAGATAAAAGTGTTCTCCCTGAGTATGCACCGTTGCCAAAGTTCGTCGTGCCCAGACACCACGTGATGATCGGGTGTGATAAGCTCTACGTCCATCTACAACGGGTGCAAGCCAGTTTTTGCACACGCAGAATACTTAGGTTAAACTTGATGACCCTACCATATGCAGATATGGCCTCGAAACACTGAGACTGAAAGGTCGAGCGTGAATCATATAGTAGATATGATCAACATAGTGATGTTCACCATTGAAAACTACTCCATTTCACGTGATGATCGGTTATGGTTTAGTTGATTTGGATCACGTGATCACTTAGAAGATTAGAGGGATATCTTTCTAAGTGGGAGATCTTAAGTAATATGATTAATTGAACTTAAATTTATCATGAACCTTGTCCTGGTAATATTAGCATATCTATGCTGTAGATCAATAGCTCGCGTTTAGCTCCCCTGTTTTATTTTTGATATGTTCCTAGAGAAAACTAAGTTGAAAGATGTTAGTAGCAATGATGTGGATTGGATTCGTGATCTGAGGTTTATCCTCATTGCTGCACAGAAGAATTATGTCCTTAATGCACCGCTAGGTGACAGAACTATTGCAGGAGCAGATGCAGACGTCATGAACGTTTGGCTAGCTCAATATGATGACTACTTGATAGTTTAGTGCACCATGCTTAACAGCTTAGAATCGGGACTTCAAAGATGTTTTGAACGTCATGGATCATATGGATGTTCCAGGAGTTGAAGTTAATATTTCAAGCAAATACCCGAGTTGAGAGATATGAAGTCTCCAACAAGTTCTATAGCTAAAAGATGGAGGAGAATAGCTCAAGCAGTGAGCATGTGTTCAGATTGTCTGGGTACTACAATCGCTTGAATCAAGTGGGAGTTAATCTTCCAGATAAAATAATGATTGACAGAATTCTCTAGTAACCGTCACCAAGTTAGTAGAACTTCGTGATGAACTATAGTATGCAAGGGATGATGAAAACGATTCCCGAGCTTTTCATGATGATGAAATCAATGAAGGTAGAAATCAAGAAAGAGCATCAAGTGTTGATGATTAACAAGACCACTAGTTTCAAGAAAAGGGTAAAGGGAAAGAAAGGGAACTTCAAGAAGAATGGCAAGCAAGTTCTTGCTCAAGTGAAGAAGCACAAGTCTGGTCCTAAGCCTGAGACTAAGTGCTTCTACTGCAAAGGGACTGGTCACTGGAAGCGGAACTGCCCCAAGTATTTGGCGGATAAGAAGGATGGCAAAGTAAACAAAGGTATATTTGATATACAAATTATTGATGTGTATTTTACTAGTGTTCGTAGAAACCCCTCGGTATTTGATACTGGTTCAGTTGCTAAGAGTAGTAACTCGAAACGGGAGCTGCAGAATGAATAGAGACTAGTCAAGGGTGAAGTGACGATGTGTGTTGGAAGTGGTTCCAAGATTGATATGATCATCATCGCACACTCCCTATACTTTCGGGACTAGTGTTGAACCTAAATAAATGTTATTTGGTGTTTGCGTTGAGCATGAATATGATTTGATCATGTTTATTGCAATACGGTTATTCATTTAAGTAAGAGAATAAATTGTTGTTCTGTTTACATGAATAAAACCTTCTCTGGTCATACACGCAATGAAAATGGTTTGTTGGATCTCGATTGTGGGGATACACATTCTCATAATATTGAAGCCAAAAGATGCAAAGTTAATAATGATAGTGCAACTTATTTGTGGCACTGCCGTTTAGGTCATATTGGTGTATAGCGCATGAAGAAACTCCATGCTGATGGGCTTTTGGAATCACTTGATTATGAATCAGTTGATGTTTGCGAACCATGCCTCATGGGCAAGATGACTAAGACTCCGTTCTCTAGAACAATGGAGCGAGCAACAGATTTGTTGGAAATCATACATACTAATGTATGTGGTCCGATGAATATTGAGGCTCGCGGCAGGTATCATTATTTTCTGATCTTCACAGATGATTTGAGCAGATATGAGTATATCTACTTGATGAAACACAAGTCTGAAACATTTGAAAAGTTCAAAGAATTTCAGAGTGAAGTGGAGAATCATCATAACAAAAATAAAATTTCTACGATATGATCGCAGAAGTAAAATATTTGAGTTACGAGTTTGGCCTTCAGTTAAAACAATGTGAAATAGTTTCACTATTCACGCCACCTGAAACACCATAGTGTAATGGTGTGTCCGAACGTCATAACCATACTTTATTAGATATGGTGCGATCTATGATGTCTCTTACCAATTTACCACTATCGTTTTAGGATTATGCATTAGAGACAGCTACATTCACATTAAAAAGGGCACCATCTAAATCCGTTGAGGCGACACCGTATGAACTGTGGTTTGGCAAGAAACCAAAGTTGTCGTTTCTTAAAGTTTGAGGTTGCAATGCTTATGTGGAAAAGTTTCAACCTGATAAGCTCAAACCCAAATCGGAGAAGTGTGTCTTCATAGGATACGCAAAAGAAAATGTTGGGTACACCTTCTATCACAGATCCGAAGGAAAGATATTCATTGCTGAGAATGGATCCTTTCTAGAGAAGGAGTTTCTCTCGAAAGAAGTGAGTGGGAGGAAAGTAGAACTTGAAGAGGTAACTGTACCTGCTCCCTTATTGGAAAGGAGTTCATTACAGAAATCTGTTTCTGTGACTCTTACACCAATTAGTGAGGAAGCTAATGATGATGATCATGTAACTTCATATCAAGTTACTACCGAACCTCGTAGGTAAACCAGAGTGAGATCCGCACCAGAGTGGTACGGTAATCCTGTTCTGGAGGTCATGTTACTTGACCATGACGAACCTACGAACTATGAGGAAGCGATGATGAGCCCAGATTCCACGAAATGGCTTGAGGCCATGAAATCTGAGATGAGATCCATGTATAAGAACAAAGTATGGACTTTGATTGACTTTCCCAAAGATCAGCGAGCCATTGAGATTAAATGGATCTTCAAGAGGAAGACGGATGTTGATAGTAGTGTTACTATCTACAAAGCTAGAATTGTCGCAAAAGGTTTTTGACAAGTTCAAGGTGCTGACTACGATGAGAGTTTCTCACTCGTATCTATGCTTAAGTCTGTCCGAATCATGTAAGCAATTGCCACATTTTATGAAATCTGGCAAATGGATAAACAAAACTGCATTCCTTAATGGATTTATTAAAGAAGAGTTGTATATGATGCAACTAGAAGGTTTTGTCAATCCTAAAGGTGCTAACAAAATATGCAAGCTCCAGCAATCCATCTATGGACTGGTGCAAGCATCTCGGAGTTGGAATATACACTTTGATAAGTTGATCAAAGCATATAGTTTTATACAGACTTGTAGTGAAGCCTATATTTACAAGAAAGTGAGTGGGAGCACTACATCATTTCTGATAAGTATATGTGAATGACATATTGTTGATCAGAGATAATGTAGAATTATTCTGCATAGCATAAAGGAGTGTTTGAAAGGAGCTTTTCAAAGAAAGACCTCGGTGAAGCTGCTTACATATTGAGCATCAAGATCTATAGAGATAGATCAAGACGCTTGATAAGTTTTTCAATGAGTACATACCTTGACAAATTTTTGAAGTAGTTCAAAATGGAACAGTAAAAGAAAGAGTTCTTGCCTATGTTACAAGGTGTGAAACTGAGTAAGACTCAAAGACCGACCACGGCAGAAGATAGAAAGAGAATGAAAGTCATTCCCTATGCCTTGGCCATAGGTTCTATAAAATATGCTATGTTGTGTACCAGATCTATTGTATACCCTACACTAATTTTGGCAAGGGGCACAATAGTGATCTAGGAGTAGATCACTGGACAGCGGTCAAAATTATCCTTAGTGGAATAAGGATATGTTTCTCGATTATGGAGGTGACAAAAAGGTTCGTTGTAAAGGGTTACGCCGATGCAAATTTTGACACTGATCCAGATGACTTTAAATCTCAATCTGGATACATATTGAAAGTGGGAGCAATTAGCTAGAGTAGCTCCGTGCAGAGCATTGTTGACATAGAAATTTGCAAAATACTTACGGATCTGAATGTGGCAGACCCGTTGACTAAACTTCTCTCACAAGCAAAACATGATCACACCTTAGTACTCTTTGGGTGTTAATCACATAGCGATGTGAACTAGATTATTGACTCTAGTAAACCCTTTGGGTGTTGGTCACATGTCGATGTGAACTATGGGTGTTAATCACATGGTGATGTGAACTATTGGTATTAAATCACATGGCGATGTGAACTAGATTATTGACTCTAGTGCAAGTGGGAGACTAAAGGAAATATGCCCTAGAGGCAATAATAAAGTTATTATTTATTTCCTTATTTCATGATAAATGTTTATTATTCATGCTAGAATTGTATTAACCAGAAACATAATACATGTGTGAATACATAGACAAACAGAGTGTCACTAGTATGCCTCTACTTGACTAGCTCGTTGATCAAAGATGGTTAAGTTTCCTAACCATGACATGAGTTGTCATTTGATTAACGGGATCACATCATTAGGAGAATGATGTGATTGACTTGACCCATTCCGTTAGCTTAGCACTTGATCGTTTAGTTTGTTGCTATTGCTTTCTTCATGACTTATACATGTTCCTATGACCATGATATTATGCAACTCCCGTTTACCGGAGGAACACTTTTTGTGCCACCAAACGTCACAACGTAACTGGGTGATTATAAAGGTGCTCTGCAGGTGTCTCCAAAGGTACTTGTTGGGTTGGCATATTTCGAGATTAGGATTTGTCACTCCGATTGTCAGAGAGGAATCTCTGGGCCCACTCAGTAATGCACATCACTATAAGCCTTGCAAGCATTGCAACTAATGAGTTAGTTGCGGGATGATGTATTACGAAACGAGTAAAGAGACTTGCCGGTAACGAGATTGAACTAGGTATTGAGATACCAACGATCGAATCTCGGGCAAGTAGCATACCGATGACAAAGGGAACAACGATGTTGTTATGCGGTCTGACCGATAAAGATCTTCGTAGAATATGTAGGAGCCAATATGGGCATCCAGGTCCCGCTATTGGTTATTAACCAGAGAGGTGTCTTGGTCATGTCTACATAGTTCTTGAACCCATAGGGTCCGCACGCTTAACATTCATTGACGATATAGTACTATATGAGTTATGTATGTTGATGACCGAATGTTGTTCGGAGTCCGGGATGAGATCACGGACATGACGAGCAACTCCAGAATGGTCCGGAGATAAAGTTTGATATATGGGATAGTAGTGTTTGATCTCCGGAAGGGTTCCGGAATTCACCGGAAGGGGTTCCGGATGTTTCCCGAAATGTTTGGGCACGAGAACACTTTATCTGGGCCAAAGGGGAAAGCCCACGAGGCTTTTGGAAAGTGCAAAAGGAAGTTTTGCGGAGACCAGAGGCTAGACGCCAGGAACACTCGCGTCTAGGGGGTAGACACCGGGAACCCTGGCGTCTAGCCCTGGAGTCCGAGAAGGACTCCTGCCTTTCGGGTGAAACCGACTTTGAGGAGGCTTTTACTCCAAGTTTCGACCCCAGGGCTCAACATATAAATATAGGGGTAGGGATAGCACCAAAGACATCAAGAAACACCAAGTCGTGTGCCGGCAACCCCGTCCCCTCTAGTTTATCCTCCGTCATAGTTTTCGTAGTGCTTAGGCAAAGCCCTGTGGAGATTGTTCTTCACCAACACTGTCACCACGTCGTCGTGCTGCCGGAACTCATCTACTACTTCGCCCCTCTTGCTGGATCGAGAAGGCGAGGATGTCACCGAGCCGAACATGTGCATAACTCAGAGGTGCCGTGCTTTCGGTACTTGGATCGGTCAGACATGAAGACGTACGACTACATCAATCGCGTTGATATAACGCTTCCGCGAACGGTCTACGAGGGTACGTAGACAACACTCTCCCCTCTTGTTGCTATGCATCACCATGATCTTGCGTGTGCGTAGGAATTTTTTTGAAATTACTATGTTCCCCAACAACTTTCACTAGTGCAAGTTCTATCAACAATAATAACATAATTGGATCACATAAATATCCCTCAACATGCCACAAAGAGTCACTCCAAAGTCACTAATAGCGGAGAACGAACAAAGAGATTGTGGTAGGGTACGAAACCACCTCAAAGTTATTCTTTCCAATCAATCCATTGGGCTATTCCTATAAGTGTCACAAACAGCCCTAGAGTTCGTACTAGAATAACACCTTAAGACACAAATCAACCAAAACCCTAATGTCACCTAGATACTCCAATGTCACCTCAAGTATTCATGGGTATGATTATACGATATGCATCACACAATCTCAGATTCATCTATTCAACCAACACATAGAACCTCAAAGAGTGCCCCAAAGTTTCTACCGGAGAATCACGACGAAAATGTGTGCCAACACCTATGCATAGGTTCATGGCCAGAACCCGCAAGTTGATCACCAAAACATATATCAAGTGAATCACGTGATATCCCATTGTCACCACAGATATGCACGACAAGACATACATCAAGTGTTCTCAAATCTTTAAAGACTCAATCCGATAAGATAACTTCAAAGGGGAAACTCAATCCATTACAAGAGAGTAGAGGGGGGAAGAAAACATCATAAGATCCAACTATAATAGCAAAGCTCGCGATACATCAAGATCGTATCACCTCAAGAACACGAGAGAGAGAGATCAAACACATAGCTACTGGTACATACCCTCACCCCCAAGGGAGAACTACTCCCTCCTCGTCATGGAGAGCACCGGGATGATGAAGATGGCCACCGGAGAGGGATTCCCCCTCCGGCAGGGTGCCGGAACGGGTCTAGATTGGCTTTTGGTGGCTACGGAGGCTTCTGGCGGAGGAACTCCCGGTCTATTGTGCTCCCCGATCGTTTTAGGGTATATGGGTATATATAGGAGGAAGAGGTACGTCAGGGGAGCCACGAGGGGCCCATGAGGGTGGAGGGCGCGCCCTAGGGGGGTGGGCGCGCCCCCTACCTCGTGGCTCCCTCGTTTCTTTCCTGACGTGCACTCCAAGTCTATCAGGTTGCTTTCCTTCCAAAAATAAGTTCCGTGAAGTTTCAGGCCAATTGGACTCCGTTTGATTTTCCTTTTCTACGATACTCTAAAACAAGGAAAAAACAGAAACTGGCACTGGGCTCTGGGTTAATAGGTTCATCCCAAAAATCATATAAAATAGTATATAAATGCATATAAAACATCCAAGGTTGATAATATAATAGCATGGACCAATCAAAAATTATAGATACGTTGGAGACGTTACACCCACCTCCTGACTGATTGACCCATTTGCACTTAAACAAAGGGACCTTAAAATCATGTCTGTAGTCAAGTTCCCATATGTCCACTATCTGACTATAATATGTGTCCTTTACCCTATTGGTTGCTGCATCAAAGCGGACACTGTTGTTTTGGTTGGTGCTCTTTTGATCTTGCACGATCGTGTAAAATGTATTCCCATTTATCTCGTATCCTTTGTAAGTCAATACAGTCGAAGATGGTCCCCTGGACAACGAGTACAACTCATCAAAAACAGTGTTGTCACCTCTGAGACATGTTTCCAACCAACTGCCGAAAGCCCTGATGTGTTCACATGTAATCCAGTCATCACACTGCTCTAGGTGTTTGGAGCGTAGACTGTTCTTGTGTTCATCGACATACGGGGTCACCAAGGTAGAGTTCTGTAGAACTGTGTAGTGTGCTTGAGATCAAGAATGCCCGTCCCTGCATATTATTGAGTCCCCTCCTAGCATGCCTTTTCCAGTTAGTCTCCCCTCATACCACGAGTAAGGGAGACCAATCTTAAGGCCATGAATGAAGTCAACACAAAACCCAATGACATCCTCTGTTTGATGGCCCATGGAGATGCTTCCTTCTGGCCTAGTGCGGTTACGGACATATTTCTTTAGGACTCCCATGAACCTCTCAAAGGGGAACATGTTGTGTAGAAATACGGGGCCCAAAACGACAATCTCGTTGACTAGAGGAACTAGGACGTGTGTCATGATATTGAAGAAGGATGGTGGGGACACCATCTCGAAACTAACAAGATATTGCGCCACATCACTCCTTAGCCTTGGTATGATTTCTGGATCGATCACCTTTTGAGAGATTGCATTGAGGAATGCGCATAGCTTCACAATGGCCAATCAGACGTTTTTCAGTAGAAGCCCCCTCAATGCAACCGGAAGCAGTTGCGTCATAATCACATGGCAGTCATGAGACTTTAGGTTCTGAAACTTTTTCTCTGGCATATTTATTATTCCCTTTATATTCGATGAGAAGCCAAATGGGGCCTTCATACTGAGCAGGCATTCAAAGAAGATTTCCTTCTCTTCTTTGGTAAGAGCGTAGCTGGCAGGACCTATTCATACTACTTTGGAGGCATGCCGTCTTTTTCGTGCAAATGTTGCAAGTCCTCCCATGCCTTCGGTGTATCTTTTGTCTTCCCATACACGCCCAAGAAGCCTAGAAGGTTCCTGCAAAGGTTCTTCGGTGCGTGCATCACGTCGATTGAAGAGCGGACCTCTAGGTCTTTCCAGTAGGGTAGGTCCCAAAATATAGATTTCTTCTTCCACATGGGCGCGCGTCCCTCAGCGTCATTTGGAATAGATAGTCCGTCAGGACCCTTTTCAAATATTATGTGTAAATCATTGGCCATAGCAAGTACGTGATCACCGGTACGCATGGCGGGCTTCTTCCGGTGATTTGCCTCGTCATTGAAATGCTTGCCTTTCTTTCGACATTGATGGTTGGCCGGAAGAAATCGATGATGTCCCAGGTACACATTCTTCCTGCATTTGTCCAGGTATATACTTTTGATGTCAGCTAAACAGTGTGTGAATGTGTGGTATCCCTTGTTTGTCTGTCCTGAAATGTTACTGAGAGCGGGCCAATCATTGATGGTTACAAACAGCAACGCATGCAGGTTAAATTCCTCCTGTTTGTGCTCATCCCACACACGTACACCGTTTCCATTCCACAGCTATAAAAGTTCTTCAACTAATGGCCTTAGGTACACATTAATGTCATTGCCGGGTTGCTTAGGGCCTTGGATGAGAACTGGCATCATAATGAACTTCCGCTTCATGCACATCTAAGGAGGAAGGTTATACATACATAGAGTCATGGGCCAGGTGCTGTGATTGCTGCTCTGCTCCCCAAAAGTATTAATGCCATCCGCGCTTAAACCAAACCATATGTTCCTTGGGTCACCTGCAAACTCAGTCCGATACTTTCTCTCGATTTTTCTCCACTGCGACCCGTCAGCGGGTGCTCTCAACTTCTCGTCTTTCTTATGGTCCTCTCTGTGCCATCGCATCAACTTGGCATGATCTTTGTTTCTGAATAGACGTTTCAACCGTGGTATTATAGGAGCATACCACATCACCTTGGCAGGAACCCTCTTCCTGGGGTCTCGCCGTCAACATCACCAGGGTGATCTCGTCGGATCTTATACCGCAATGCACCGCATACCGGGCATGCATTCAAATCCTCGTACGCACCGCGGTAGAGGATGCAGTCATTAGGGCATGCATGTATATTTTGCACCTCCAATCCTAGAGGGCATACGACCTTCTTTGTTGCGTACGTACCGTCGGGTAATTCGTTATCCTTTGGAAGCTTCTTCTTCAATATTTTCAATAGCTTCTCAAATCCTTTGTCAGGCACAGCATTCTCCGCCTTCCACTGCAGCAGTTCCAGTACGGTACCGAGCTTTGTGTTGCCATCTTCGCAATTGGGGTACAACCCTTTTTTGTGATCCTCTAATATGCGATCGAACTTCAGCTTCTCCTTTTGACTTTCGCACTATCTCCTTGCATCAACAATGACCCGGCGGAGATCATCACCGGGCACATCGTATGGTTCCTCTTGATCTTCAGCAGCTTCCCCCGTTGCAGCATCACCGCATTTAGGGGGCACATAGTTTTCATCGTCCTCTTCTTCTTCGCTGTCTTCCATCATAACCCCTATTTCTCCATGCTTGGTCCAAACATTATAGTGTGGCATGAAACCCTTATAAATCAGGTGGCTATGAAGGATTTTCCGGTCAGAGTAAGACTTCGTATTCCCACATATAGGGCATGGACAACACATAAAACCATTCTGCTTGTTTTCCTCAGCCACTTCGAGAAAATTATGCACGCCCTTAATGTACCCGGAGGCGTGTCTGTCACCGTACATCCATTGTCAGTTCATCTGCGTGCATTATATATAATTAAGTGTGTCAAAAACCATTACAAAACATCATGGATAGATAAGTGACCAAATTAATAGAAGTTCATCATCACATTAAAACCAAAGTACATACATAGTTCTCATTGAACAACATATAGCTCTCCAGAGCATCTAATTAAACCATACATTGAAACTATGTAAAACATTTCAACGCAACAACAAATGCGATCATAATCGCAACCAAGGTAACAATTGATCCAACGGCATAATGATACCAAGCCTCGGTATGAGTGGCATATTTTCTAATCTTTCTAATCTTCAAACGCATTGCATCCATGTTGATCTTGTGATCATCGACGACATGCGCAACATGCAACTCCAATATCATCTTCTCCTCCTCAATTTTTTAGTTTTTCCTTCAAGTAATTGTTTTCTTCTTCAACTAAATTTAACCTCTCGACAATAGGGTCGGTTGGAATTTCCAGTTCACATACCTCCTAGATAAATAAAATCTATGTCACGTTGGTCAGCATAATTTTCATAAACAATAAATGAACCAAATAGTTATAAAAGATAATATATACCACATCCGAGTCATAGACAGGATGAGGGTCGACGGGGGTGGATACCAAAACCATCGCACTATATAGTAACAAGCAATAATAAAAGTAAGAAAATTAGACAAGTATCTATCTAATCATACAAGTAAGAATTTATTTTCTTTTAGAAAGAAGATAAGAACAAGAGGCTCACCATGGTGGTGCCAGCGACGAGATCAGTGCGGGCGATCGACGGCGGTGAAGACGGGGACATGACGTGATGAACCGCTAAACCTAGACAAATCTTGAGGAAAATGGAGCTTGGAGGTCGAGTTTCAAGAGGAGAAAGATTAACTAGTGTAGCTAGGGCATTTCATCGAACACCTCATGTGCATAGGAGGTGAGCTAGAGCACCACAAAGCGCTCACCTCGCCGGCCAGAAAAAACAGAGCAGTGCGGAGTGCTCTGCTCGCCGGCGATGGGGTATATATAGGCAACTCATTGGTCCTGGTTCGTGGCTGGAACCGGGACTAAAGGCCCCCCTTCTGTCCCGGTTCCAGCCACAAACCGGGACCAATAGATGTGGACCAGGAGCGAGGACCATTGGTCCCGCTTCGTGCCTGGAACTGGGACAAATGGGTCCAGACGAACCGGGACCAATGCCCCACGAGGCCCGGCTGCCTCCCTGGGCTCACGGCGAACCGGGACGTATGCCTCAATTGGTCCCGGTTCGTGATTGAACCGGGACTAATGTGCTGGCCATGCCTGAACCTAAGCCCTGTTTTCTACTAGTGTGGTTCTACCGATGTGCTTCGCACACAGATGGCTAGCGGGTGTCTGTCTCTCCAACTTTAGTTGAATCGAGCTTGACTACTGCCGGCCCTTGTTGAAGGTTAAAACAACACACTTGATGAAAAATCGTTGTGGTTTTGATGCGTAGGTAAGAACAGTTCTTCCTAGAAGCCCGTAGCAGCCACGTAAAACTTGCAACAACAAAGTATAGGATGTCTAACTTGTTTTTGTAGGGCATGTTGTGATGTGATATGGTCAAGACGTGATGAGATACAAATTGTTGTATGAGATGATCATGTTATGTAACAGTTATCGACAACTGGCAGGAACCATATGGTTGTCACTTTATTGTATGGAATGCAATCGCCATGTAATTGCTTTACTTTATCACTAAGCGGTAGCGATTGTCGTAGAAGCAATAGTTGGCGAGACGACAACGATGCTACGATGGAGATCAAGATGTCAAGCCGGTGACGATGGTGATCATGACAGTGCTTTGGAGATGGAGATCAAAGGCACAAGATGATGATGGCCATATCATATCACTTATTTTGATTGCATGTGATGTTTATCTTTTATGCATATTATTTTGCTTAGTACGGCGGTAGCATTATAAGATGATCTCTCACTAAATTTCAAGGTATAAGTGTTCTCCCTAAGTATGCACCGTTGCTACAGTTCGTCGTGCCGAGACACCAGGTGATGATCAGGTGTGATAAGCTCTATGTTCACATACAACGGGTGGAAGCCAGTTTTTACACATGCAGAATACTCGGGTTAAACTTGACGAGCCTAGCATATGTAGATATGGCCTGGGAACACTGAGACCGAAAGGTCGAACGTGAATCATATAGTAGATATGATCAACATAGTGATGTTCACCATTGAAAACTACTCCATCTCACGTGATGATCGGACATGGTTTAGTTGATATGGATCACGTGATCATTTAGATGACTAGAGAGATGTCTATTTAAGTGGGAATTCTTAAGTAATATGATTAATTGAACTTTAATTTATCATGAACTTAGTACCTGATAGTATTTTGCATGTCTATGTTATTGTAGATCAATGGCCCATGCTACCGTTCCCTTGAATTTTAATGCGTTCCTAGAGAAACTACACGGACTGGGTCCGTAACTTGAGGATTATCCTCATTGCTGCATAGAAGAATTACGTCCTGGAAGCACCTCTAGGTGCAAAACCTGCTGCAGGAGCAACTCCAGATGTTATGAATGTCTGGCAGAGCAAAGATGATGACTACTCGATAGTTCAGTGTGCCATCCTTTACGGCTTAGAACTGGGACTTCAATGACGTTTTGAACGTCATGGAGCATATGAGATGTTCCAGGAGTTGAAGTTAATATTTCAAGCAAATTCCCAGATTGAGAGATATGAAGTCTCCAATAAGTTCTACAGCTCCAAAATGGAGGAGAATAGTTCTGTCAGTGAACATATAGTCAGAATGTCTGGGTACCACAACCACTTGACTCAACTGGGGGTTAATCTTCCTGATGATAGTGTCATTGACAGAGTGCTTCAATCAGTGCCACCAAGCTACAAAAGCTTCGTGATGAACTATAATATGCAAGAAATGGATAAGATAATTCCCGAGCTCTTCGCGATGCTATAGGTTGCGGAGGTAGAAATCAAGAAGCAGCATCAAGTGTTGATGGTTAACAAGACCACTAGTTTCAAGAAAAGGGGCAAAGGGAAGAAGGGGAACTTCAAGAAGAATGACAAGCAAGTTGCTGCTCAAGTGAAGAAGCCCAAGTCTAGACATAAGCCTGAGACTGAGTGCTTCTACTGCAAAGGGACTGGTCACTGGAAGCGGAACTGCCCCAAGTATTTGGCGGATAAGAAGGATGGCAAAGTGAAATGTATATTTGATATACATGTTATTGATGTGTACCTTACTAATGCTCGTAGTAGCGGCTGGGTATTTGATACTAGTTCTGTTGCTCATATTTGCAACTCGAAACAGGTGCTACGGATTAAACGAAGATTGGCTAAGGACGAGGTGACGATGTGAGTGGGAAATGGTTCCAAAGTCGATGTGATTGCCATCGGCACGCTACCTCTACATCTACCTTTGGGGTTAGTTTTAGACCTGAATAATTGTTATTTGGTGCCAGCGTTAACCATGAACATTATATCTGGATCTTATTTGATGCGAGATGGTTATTCATTTAAATCAGAGAATAATGGTTGTTCTATTTATATGAGTAATATCTTTTATGGTCATGCACCCTTGATGAGTGGTCTATTTTTGTTGAATCTCGATAGTAGCGATACACATATTCATAGTATTGGAACCAAAAGATACAAGTTTTATAATGATAGTGCGACCTATTTGTGGCGCTGCCGTTTAGGTCATATTGGTGTAAAGCGCATGAAGAAACTCCATGTTGATGGACCTTTGGAATCACTTGATTATGAATCACTTGATGCTTGCGAACCATGTCTCATGGGCAAGATGACTAAGACTCCCTTCTCCGGAACAATGGAGTGAGCAACAGACTTGTTGGAAATAATACATACTGATGTATGCGGTCCGATGAGTGTTGAGGTTCGCGACAGGTATCATTATTTTCTGACCTTCACAGATGATTTGAGCGGATATGGGTATATCTACTTGATGAAACATAAGTCTGAAACATTTGAAAGTTCAAAGAATTTCAGAGTGAAGTGGAAAATCACCTCAACAAGAAAATAAAATTTCTATGATCTGATCGTGGAGGTGAATATTTGAGTTATGAGTTTGGTCTTCATTTGAAACAATGTAGAATAGTTTCGCAACTCACGCCACCTGGAACACCACAACATAATGGTGTGTCCGAACATCGTAACCGCACTTTATTAGATATGGTGCGATCTATGATGTCTCTTACTGATTTACCGCTATCGTTTTGGGGTTATGCTTTAGAGACAGTTGCATTCACGTTAAATAGGGCACCATCTAAATCCGTTGAGCCGACACCATATGAACCATGGTTTGGCAAGAAACCCAAGTTGTTGTTTCTTAAAGTTTGGGGCTGCGATGCTTATGTGAAAAAGCTTCAACCTGATAAGCTCGAACCCAAATCAGAGAAATGTGTCTTCATAGGATACCCAAAGGAGACTATTGGGTACACCTTCTATCATAGATCCGAAGGCAAGATATTGGTTGCTAAGAATGGATCCTTTATAGAGAATGAGTTTCTCTCGGAAGAAGTGAGTGGGAGGAAAGTAGAACTTGATGAGGTAATTGTACCTTCTCCCGAATTGGAAAGTAGTTCATCATAGAAATCAGTTCCAGTGATTCCTACACCAATTAGCGAGGAAGCTAATGATGATGATCATCAAAATTATGATCAAATTATTGCCGAACCTCGTAGGTCAACCAGAGAAAGATCCGCACCAGAGTGGTATGGTAATCCTGTTCTGGAGGTCATGTTACTTGACCATGACGAACCTACGAACTATGAGGAAGCGACTATGAGCCCAGATTCTGTGAAATGGCTTGAGGCCATGAAATCTGAGATGGGATCCATATGTATGAGAACAAAGTGTGGACTTTGGTTGACTTTCCCGATGATCGGCAAACAATAGAGAATAAATGGATCTTCAAGAGAAGAGTGACGCTGGCGGTAATGTTACTGTCTACAAAGCTCGACTTGTTGCGAAAGGTTTTCGACAAGTTTAAGGAGTTGACTACGATGAGACCTTCTCACCCATAGCGATGCTTAAGCATGTCCGAATCATGTTAGCAAAATTCGCATTTTATGATTATGAAATTTGGCAAATGGATGTCAAAACTGCATTCCTTAATGGCTATCTTAAAGAAGAGTTGTATATGATGCAACCAGAAGGTTTTGTCGATCCAAAAGGTGCCAATAAAGTGTGCAAGCTCCAACAATCAATTTATGGACTGGTGCAAACCTCTCGGAGTTGCAATATACGCTTTGATAGTGTGATCAAAGCATATGGTTTTATACAGACTTTTGGAGAAGCCTGTATTTACAAGAAAGTGAGTGGGAGCTCTGTAGCATTTCTGATATTATATGTGGATAACATATTGGTGATTGGAAATGATACTGAATTTCTGAATAACTTAAAAGGATACTTGAATAAGAATTTGTCAATGAAAGACCTCGGTGAAGCTGCTTATATATTAGGCATCAAGATCTATAGAGATAGATCAAGACACTTAATTGGACTTTCACAAAGCACATACCTTGATAAAGTTTTGAAGAAGTTCAAAATGGACCAGTCAAAGAAAGGGTTCTTGCCTGTGTTACAAGGTTTTAAGTTGAGTCAGACTCAATGCCTGACCACTTCAGAAGATAGAGAGAAAATGAAAGTCATTCCCTATGCCTTAGCCATAGGTTCTATCATGTATGCAATGTTATGTACCAGACCTGATGTGTGCCTTGCTATTAGTTTAGGAAGTGGGTACCAAAGTAATCCAGGAGTGGATCACTGGACAACGATCAAGAACATCCTGAAATACCTGAAAAGTACTAAGGATATGTTTCTCGTTTATGGAGGTGACAAAGAGCTCATAGTAAACGGTTACGTCGATGCAAGCTTTGACACTGATCCGGATGACTCTAAGTAACAAACCAGATACGTATTTATATTGAATGATGGAGCTGTCAGTTGGTGCAGTTCCAAGTAGAGCATCGCGGCAGGATCTACATGTGAAGTGAAGTACATAGCTGCTTTGGAAGCAGCAAATGAAGGAGTTCATATCCAATCTAGGTGTCATACCTAGGGCATCGGGTCCAATGAAAATCTTTTGTAACAATACTGGAGCAATTGCCTTGGCGAAGGAATCCAGATTTCACAAGAGAACCAAACACATCAAGAGACGCTTCAATTCCATCCGCGATCAAGTCAAGGAGGGAGACCTAGAGATTTGCAAGATACATACGGATCTGAATGTTGCAGACCCATTGACTAAGCCTCTCTCACAAGCAAAACATGATCAGCACCAAGACTCCATGGGTGTTAGAATCATTACTATGTAATCTAGATTATTGACTCTAGTGCAAGTGGGAGACTGAAGGAAATATGCCCTAGAGGCAATAATAAAATTGTTATTTATATTTCCTTATATCATGATAAATGCTTATTATTCATGCTAGAATTGTATTAACCGGAAACTCAGTACATGTGTGAATACATAGACAAACAGAGTGTCCCTAGTATGCCTCTACTAGACTAGCTCGTTAATCAAACATGGTTAAGTTTCCTAACCATAGACATGTGTTGTCATTTGATGAACGGGATCACATCATTAGAGAATGATGTGATGGACAAGACCCATTCGTTAGCTTAGCATAAAGATCATTTAGTTTTATTGCTATTGCTTTCTTCATGACTTATACATGTTCCTCTGACTATGCGATTATGCAACTCCCGAATACCAAGGAACACTTTGTGTGCTATCAAACGTCACAACGTAACTGGGTGATTATAAAGATGCTCTACAGGTGTATCCAAAGGTGTTTGTTGGGTTGGCATAGATCGAGATTAGGATTTGTCACTCCGAGTATCGAAGAGGTATCTTTGGGCCCTCTCAGTAATGCACATCACTATAAGCCTTGCAAGCAATGTGACTAATGAGTTAGTTGCGGGATGATGCATTGCGGAACGAGTAAAGAGACTTTCCGGTAACGATATTGAACTAGGTATGATGATACCGACGATCGAATCTCGGGCAAGTAACATACCGATGACAAAGGGAATAACATATGTTGTTATGCGGTTTGACCGATAAAGATCTTCGTAGAATATGTAGGAGCCAATGTGAGCATCCAGGTTCCTCTATTGGTTATTTACCGGAGATATGTCTCGGTCATGTCTACATAGTTCTCGAACCCGTAGGGTCTGCACACTTAACGTTCGATGACGATTTGTATTATGAGTTATGTGATTTGATGACCGAAGTTTGTTCGGAGTCCCGGATGAGATCACGAACATGACGAGGAGTCTCAAAATGGTCGAGAGGTAAAGATTCATATATTGGAAGGCTATATTCAGACATCAGAAAGGTTCCGAGTGATTCAGGTGTTTTTTCAGAGTACTGGGGAGTTGCGGGAATTCACCGGGAGAAGTAATGGGCCTTATTGGGCCATACAGGAAAAGAGGAGACATGCCAAGGGGAGGGGGGAAGGTGCCCCCCATGGGTCCTAATTGGACTAGAGGAAGGGGGCGGCGCCCCCCTTGCCTTTTCCTACTCTCTATCTCTCTCTCTCTCTCTCTCTCTCTCTCTCTCTTTCCTTCTCTCCTACTCCGAAAAGGAAAGGGATTCCTGCTAGGACTTAGAAGTCCTAGTAGGACTCCATACTATTAGCGCGCCCCTAGGGGGCCGGCCTCTCTCCCTCCCTTCTTTATATACGTGGGCAGGGGGCACCCCAAATACACCAAGTCTTCTCTTTGACATGTGCGGTGCACCCCCTCCACAGTTACACACCTAGGTCATATCGTTGTAGTGCTTAGGCGAAGCCTTGCGCCGGTACTTCTTCATCATCGTCGCCACACCGTCGTGCTGACGGAACTCTCCGTCGAGCATCTGCTGGATCAAGAGACCGAGGGACGTTATCGAGCTAAACGTGTGCTGAACGCGAAGGTGCCGTATGTTCGGTGCTTGGATCAGTTGGATCGCGAAGACGTTCGACTACATCAACTGCGTTACTAAACGCTTCCGCTTTCGGTCTACGAGGGTATGTGGACACACTCTCCCCTCTCGTCGCTACATCTCCTAGATAGATTTTGCGTGATCGTAGGTAAATTTTGGGAAATACTACGTTACCCAACAGTTCTGCCTCGAGACGGCGATGCTCTATCCCGAAAGTCCTCTCCTTATTTTTTCTAGGTCAAAATGACTTATATACGAGAAGATGGGCACCAGAGGTGGGCCTGGGTGAGCACAACTCACCAGGGCGCGCCTGGGCTCCCTAGCGCGCCCAGGTGGGTTGCGCCCACCTGATGGGCCTCCTGTGGTACTTATTTGCTCAAATATTCTTTATATATTCCTTAAAAATTCTTTGTGAAGTTTCAGCTTGTTTGGAGTTGTGCAGAATAGGTAGCTTGACGTAGCTTTTCCAGGTCCGGATTTCCAAGTGCCAGAATTCTCCCTCTTTGTGTATACCTTGCATATTATGAGAGAAAAAGCATTAGAATTACTCCAAAAAGCATTATTATGGATAAAAACATCATAAATAACCGTAAGTAAACATGATGCAAAATGGATGTATCAACTCCCCCAAGCTTAGGCGTCGCTTGTCCTCAAGAAAAAACCGAAATCAAAAACATGTCCACATGCTTAGAGAAAGAGATGTGTCGATAAAAACAAAATACAGACATAGAAGCATCATGTTCATTATTATAACAACAACAAACTTAAACATAAGACTCTTATCATAGACTTCTCATGAATCAGTGACAATTCATCACACTATTGAAGTATAAAGCAAAAACAAACCAACAAACTATGTTCTCAGTCAACTTTGCAACTACAATTCATCATCTTTTCGTGAAGGGTCACGTGTCAGAGCCTTTACGCAAGTCCACATACTCAACTATTATACAGTCTTCCATGATTGCTAACATTCACCGCGTACACATGAGCAAAACGTTTCAACCGGACACATAGAAAGATAGGGGCTTGTAGTTTCGCCTCCCAACGTAATCACCTCAAGGGTGATGTCAACAATAATAACTCATGCTATCTATATTCAACTGGACATATGTGCCTAGATCTTTCCTCACCACGTGATGCTTGCCAAAGGAGAAAATAAAAAGGAATAGAGAGAAAACTTTGACTCTTTGCATAAAAGTAAATACATAGAAGTAAAAGATAGGCCCTTCGCAGAGGGAAGCAGAGGTTGCCATGCGCTTATTTGTTTGTATGCTCAACCCCTTAATGCAAAAGAACGTCACGTTGCATTGCCCCTTGTGATGGTGACCTTTATTATGCAGTCTATCATTTTTATTTTTCAGCATCACAAGTTCGTGCAACGCTCAATTTTCTCATACACTAAATGATCTCACACTTTTAGAAGAAATTTTTATTGCCTTTTTGCACCGATGACAACTTACTTGAGGGATCTTGCTCAATCCCTAGGTAGGTATGGTGGACTCTTGAAAATAAGATTTGGGTTTAAGGGTTTTTTGAAGCACAAGTAGTATCTCCACTTAGTGCAGAATTTTTGGCTAGCAAAGATAGGGGGCTGTAACACCCCGTTGTAATGATGCTACAGTAACCCCTGGGGTTAAGTTGATCATTTTTGTAAACAAGTGTTTGATCATCATTGTATCCTCTCTCTTTCAAATTCCAGTTGAATTCAATTTCAAATTATGAGTGAAATTCAAAATTGCTCAAACATGAAAACTAAAATGTTCATCATGTGCCAAATAATCAATAACTAATATTGGTGGTGAACCAACATTTTTGCAAAATGTTTAAGTGGCCTTAAAACAGTGACCTAAGCAATAAATTAAATGCCTTTTTAATTTATAAAATTTGCAAACTATTTCAAAAGTCTCACGATCTTTTTGTGGCAGTGCACATTAATTCTTTGAATTTGTTTTGGCCAGTGGCATATTTTTGCAAAGTCATTTGTGGCTAAAAGAAAATGCAAAAGCTATTAGGAAAAATAAAAAGAAAAAAAGAAAAAGAAGAATGGGTGGGAGAGCCCCTGGCCTCCCCTTGGGCTTCAGCCCATCCCAGCAGGCCGGCCCACCTTTCCCCCCTGCACGGTCGATCCCCTTCCTCACTGCTGCTCCGACCGGGGCGCGTCCCCGCCGGACCGGGCACACCGCCCCATACTGCCACGACACCGGCGAGGGGTTAAGGGCAGCCCCGACGCCTCGGGCTCCCTCCCCCACTCGGCCACTCCCCCTTGCGCTCCCTCTCCCCTTGCCTTAGATCCACCACGTCCGCACCCCGCGGTCGCCGTGCTTCTCGCTCCGCAGCGGCAACCGACTCCCTCCCCGTCCCTCTCCGCCCCGGAGCTCCAGCCCCGCTGACTCGGTCGTCTACGCCCACGAGTGGGAGCCGGGAACCCCCCCTACATCGTCGAGCCGACCCACTTCATCCACCTCTGAGCGCGGCCACCGTGCCTTCGATGCGGCCTGGTCGTGCTCGTCGGCGTCGCCGTGGACTATCGTGTCCTCTGGAGCCGCTGGAGGGACCCGAGGAGCTCTTCATCACCCGAACGCGTCGTCGTCTCCCTCGGCTCGCCGGCGATCCCCTTCTTCCCCAGCGACATTCTGCTGCTCCTAATATCCCAAGGGCCATCTTGCGTGCCGCACGGTGAGCTCCTCCGCGTTCTGCTCCTCCTCGTTAATTGCCTCGCACGCCGTAGCTAGCTCGTCCCCGTCACCGAGAGCTCGCCGCCAAAGATCACCTCCCCGCTGCGACCATGGTTCTTGTCACGCTCGCCTGAGGCCTCCGTCGTGCTCCTGGTGCTCTCAAGAGCTCAACAAGCTCACGACCGAGCCTCCCCGCGCCATCTAGCTCCGTTCTCATCATTGCCCGATCTCCGGCGACCGCCCCGCTTCTCGCCGTCATCATTCCAGCCTGTTACGGGCCGCACCGCCATCGTAGATGGATGCGGCGTCGAACGCCCAATCGAACGCACCTAGCCGCACCTCTCCCCGTGCCCCGTAGCATTTTCTGGCGAAGTCCGGCGATGCTCCGCCGCGGATTTGGTTGCCGGAGATCTCTCTGGCATCGACGCCGACGTGGCACAGTGGGCCCCGCCCCTAGGTCGCTGACCAGTGGGCTCAGGTGGCCCAGTTGACTGGGTTGACCCAGTCAACTGCTGACTGGGCTGCCCAGTGAGACTGACGTGTGGGTCCCACTTGTTTAAAACGTTTTAGAAATAAACAAATCTACTAATTAAAATTTGTTAATTAATTAGTAATTAGTTAGTCACTGACACCAGGGGCCCACCCCTCTAATTAGCCTGTTAGTTTAGTTTAAATTACTGTTAGACTAACAGACGCTGACATGTGTGTCCCACTAGACCCATAGGTCAGGTTTGACCCTGGTCAGCGAGTCTGTTGGCTGCTCACATCATCCCCAAGTCATGCTGATGTCATATTCCTTTTTCTGTTAATTTAAATTATTCTAAAAAATGCTTTAATCTTTGAAAATTCATAGAAATTAAACCGTAGCTAAGATGAAAATGTTTTCTACATGAAAGTTGCTCAGAAAAATCCAACGAATCTGAATATGCGGTTCGTTCATCTGTCACAGGACCCTAGCATGCTGAACATGGAACCGTGCCCTCTCTTTCGAATGTCCGGAATCCGTCTAACATTGGGAAATCATCCTCGGATGTTTTCCCCGCTCCGTCTACAGCGTGTAGCACTACGTTAGGTCAAACCTACCGCTGCCTATCGTCATGTCATGCTTAGTGATGCATATGTTTGCTCTGTATTTACTGTTTCTTCCCCCTCTTCTCTCTGGTAGACCCCGAGACAGATGCTGCCCCTATGATCGACCACCTCATCGACGACCCTTCTTTTGCAGCAAAGCTTCCAGGCAAGCAAACCCCCCTTGAGCATTCTGATATCACCCATTTCTTTCCTCTCATGCTTGCATTAGAACTGCTACTGCTTTTTGTATGATCCTATTCTGATGCATAGCCTGTTTTTTGTTACCTGCTTTCATACCTACCTACTTATTCTAAACTGCTTAGTATAGATTGATTAGAGATCCATCAGTGACCCCCACCTTGTCCCAGTTGCCCCTGCATTATGTTCGATGACTCGATCAACGTGATCGACATCTAGGCCCCGACACCGCACATCACCCCCCTTAGCTGTATGACTCTACAGAGTTACTATCGAGTGCCGAGGGTGATACCTCATCAGCACTTCTGGTGTTAGCCCTATTAGTGTAGCTATTCGGTCGTGGCCATCGAGGGTGATTCTTCCTTGAACACTCCTGATAACGACTCTGTCGTGCAACCGCTCAAGTGTGGACCAACGAGGGTGATTCCTCAAAGTCCACCTTGATGCTTACATCGAGTGGGAATCCATCGAGGGTGATTCCTCAGGTTCCCCCCTTGCTGTTTCAGACACACGGTTACTTTGACTTATCACGGAGCCATGATGACATTGGGTCGGCCCCGAGGGGTACCCATGAGTGATGTGAAGTTGGGTTGATCTGGAGGATACCCGCAAGTTTTCCACGCGGCGCGGTCGGGCATTCTTAGCCCTTGCCGCAAGTCCGTGAGACGGGGCGACGGGACCACATATCGTGGATCATTGATCGTTACCGCACTATCAAGACACTAACTGTTTGGATATTTGATCCGAGTAGGCCTCTGGCCTTTTTCGCACTAGCCACCACGTGGGACTAAGTATGGGCACTCTGCGTTGTATGTATCAGCCGAAGGCTCAACGAACATTAGTGATGGAGCGACGTGCGCTGGGTTGGACTGGAACGCCTCGCCTTGTATAAGGGAGGCTAGGTCTGCTCACCGGCTGCATACGCAACATGCAGGATTGCAAAGGAGGATGGCCCATGACCCCTTCACATTTAGGATGTAGAGAGGCGTGCTGGCCTCTTTGTTGAGCCTAGGTAGGACTGTGATGTGTTGATCGGCCGAGGCCAGTCATGATCTGATGGTGTGTCCGGCCGAAGTTGATCGAGCGTGTTGGGTAAGTTGGTGCACCCCTGCAGGGAAGTATTCTATCTATTTGAATAGCCGTCTCCAAGGCAACGAAAGCTCGGAGTTGTATCCCGGTCGATACAACTAGAACTTGATGCTGAGACATGTAATGGAAATGATGGCTCCGGGATTGTTTCCTCGCAGGGAGTCGAGGAAGTGATCTTTGGGCAATGTTACAACATACTTACCAATATTATAATATGCCTGTCTTATCTCTTCTGATGCTGCAAGATGCTTGGAGCTGCTTGAAGATGCTAGTCTTCGATAGGCTAGGCTTTCCCCTTCTCTTCTGCCCTCCTGCAATTTTGTCCATAGATACATCCCATTCCTTTGATACATATGCATATTTAGTTTAGATCTGATGTAAGTCTTGCGAGTACTTTGGATAAGTACTCACGGTTTCTTTGCTACCTCTTTTTCCCCATACCTGATTGTTGCGACCAGATGACAGACCTCAGGAGCCAAACGACACCACTGATGTCTACTACTACGTGACGACCGCTGACGACCTGGAGTAGTTAGGAGGCTCCTAGGCAGGAGGCCTTGCCTTTTCGGTCGTTGTTGCTTTTGTGCTAGCCTTCTTAAGGCATACTTGTTTAACTTAGGTTTGTACTCAGATATTGTCGCTTCCGTTGACTCTTGTGTATTCGAGCTTATGTATTCGAGCCCTTGAGGCCCTGGCTTGTAATATAAAGCTTGTATTATTTTAATTTGTGTCTAGAGTTGTGTTGTGATATCTTCCTGTGAGTCCCTGATCTTGATCATACACATTTGCGTGTATGATTAGTGTACGATTGAATCGGGGGCGTCACAAGTTCGTATCAGAGCCAACTGCCTGTAGGATCCCCCTTTCCAACTCCTTGGCCGAAATTGAGTCTAGTCTATGAAAAACCTGATTTACTAACATGGCTGTGTGGCTTACCGGCCCACATCGTCATTGGGTGGTATTAGGATATTTTACTCCTCGATCTTTACTCTGGGATTATGATCTCTCATCCACTCGGGTTAAATGATTTTGCTAACTCTAACATTAGGATCCTGTGACCACATTCATCCCAAAGTTGGACAAGCCATAGTTATTCCTTAGAATAGTATCTTGAATAGTACACACACTATCATGTTGACTACTAGGTGGTATCCATCGTACCTCTTTCATTATGCATGTTTCATCATGAATGATCCTTGGTCTTTACAAATGCTCGATGTTCAACTACCCCTGCTACATGTTAGCATGATGGTTAGACCCGCCGGTCATGGCCGTGGTGGCAACGCTCCACCACCGCCTGAATTCATGGCCGGAATGATGCAACAGTTTGAGCTGAATTGTCAATTCATGGAAGGAATGATGGCTTAGTTTCCTCTCCCCAACACGAATCAATAGCCAACCCCAGTAACTCTGCAGGACTTCATGTGCCTCAACCCAACTATTTACCGTAGCTCAACTCAGCCCCTTGATGCTAATGACTGGCCCCATGATATCACCTATGAGATGGAGTTTGCTGATGTAGCCCCTGCAAGCTATGTCACCTTCGCATCCTTCTTCCTCAAGGGTCCTGCTGCCCAATGGTGGAACAGCCACAGGTGTACCCTACCTGCTGGAATGGTCATCACTTGGCCGGATTTCCAAGATGCCTTCCGTGCCAGCTTCATTCCTCAGGGAATCATGGACAGGAAGAAGCGCGAGTTTCGCAACCTCACCCAAGGCAACAAGACAATTGATGCTTATCAGCGGGAATCCGTGGAATTGCCCCGCTATGCTTAAGAAGACATTGCTACTGATGCTCGTAGACAGGAAAAGTTTCGTGATGGACTTCACCCTGATATCAAGCTAACACTGCTCGTTCATGACTTTGCCAACTTCGCCACCTTGGTGAACAAGGCTATTTAGGTTGAGACTGGTCTTCAGGAACACCAGGGATCCCTCAGGTGTTGCCATGATGCTGGCTCATCTTCGGGCCCGTCAGCGCAGAAGCATCGGATATGGATTCCCCACAACATGTATTGTCCAACTGCACCTGCACCAAGTCAGTCATATGCCGCACCTCGTCTGCCTCCTCCACCGCAGTGGCAACCTCTTCGAGCTGTACCACCCCAAGCTCCTGCTCCCAATCCCAATGATGGTTTGTGCTTCATATGTGGCCGTCCAGGTCACCTTTCCAAAGAGTGCAATCAGAAAAAGAACCATCTAGCTCTGCCTTCAACTGGCCATAATAATCAGCCCCATAACAACAATGCCAGACCTTATGGTCGTGGTCAGGCTAATCATGTTGATCTGAATGAAGCTCAAGACCAGCCTGCCACTGTGATGGGTAGTCTTCTCGTCAATTCAGTACCGGCTTCTGTTTTATTCGATTTAGGAGCATCACATTCATTTATGTCAGAAAGTTTTGCATAGGCACACGACATTCGATGCGAGCCCATGAACACTCTGATAGTAGTGCGCACTCTTGCGGGCCAATGTCAAACTACCATGATTGGTCACGACATTCCCATTGAGATTGAAGGGTTGGAATTCCTTGTTTCTACCATTATTCTGGAGTCTTCCAATATTGACCTCAATCTGGGAATGGAATGGTTGAAAGCACATATTGCCTCTATCGTTTGTGCTACCAAAGTCGTTCATCTCCTACATCTTTCTGATGAGATAGTAAGCTACCATGCTCAGATTGTTCAAAATGTTGAAGCATGGATTTATGTCTTGAATGCATTGAATGCAATACCTCTTGAGGGAATTGAAAAGATTCCAGTCATTCGCGACTTCCAAGACGTCTTTCTAGAAGAACTTCCAGGAATACCCCCTACATGGGTTGTCGAGTTCGTCATCGACTAGAAACCAGGCACCATTCCTATCACCAAACGACCCTACAAGATGCCACCTCATGAACTCCATGAGCTTAAGGAGGAAATCGACAAATCTCTTCGCAAGGGTTTCATTCGTCCAAGCTCCTCTGCTTGGGGAGCACCTTCTCTCTTCATCAAGAAGAAGGACAGAATGAATCGATTGGTCCAAGACTAATGTCCTATCAACCAAGCTACAATTCAGAACAAATATCCCCTTCCTTGGATCAATGATATGTATGATCAACTGGCTGGTTCATCGATATTCTCTAAACTCGACTTGAGGTTGGGTTACCACCAGATCCGTGTTCATGAAGAGGATATTCCGAAGATCGCTTTCGTCACTCGTTATGGTTCTTACGAGTACACCGTCATGTCTTTTCGCTTGACCAATGCTCCATCCACATTCTCCCGTCTGATGAACTACATATTCATGGATTACCTCGACAAGTTCGTCGTAGTCTATCTGGATGATATCCTGGTATATTCGAAGAACAAAGAGGAACATGCTGAACATCTTCGACTTGTTCTAGAAAAGCTTTGAGAATATCAACTTTATGCCAAGTATTCCAAGTGTGAATTCTGACTTCCCGAAGTAACCTACCTTGGGCATGTCATCTCCAAGGATGGTATTGCCGTCAACCCAGAGCGAGTTTAGGCTATTCTTGACTGGACCTCTCCAAAGACTGTCAAGCAAGTCAGAAGCTTTCTCGGACTAGCCAGCTATTGTCGCCGCTTTGTTGAGAAATTCTCTAAGATCGCCAAGCCACTGACTAATCTGCTTCACAAAGGCGTTAAGTTCAATTGGACATATAAATGTCAGGAAAGTTTCCACGCACTCAAGGATAAGCTGACTTCTGCCCCAGTGCTTGCTCCCCCTGATTCACGCAAGGACTTCATCATCTATTGCGACGCTTCATGTCAAGGATTAAGCTGTGTCCTAATGCAAGAGAGCAGGGTGATTGCTTATGCCTCCCGTCAAGTGTGTCCTCACGAAGAAAACTACCCAGTGCATGATCTCGAGCTTGTTGTGGTTATCTATGCACTGAATCTATGGCGACAGTACCTTCTCGGTAATCGTTGTGAGATCTTCACTGGTCATCAGAGTCTGAAGTACCTGTTTACTCAGCCAGATCTGAACCTCCGTCAACAGCGATGGATGGAAGCTATTGCTGACTACAACTGCGGTATATCCTATACCCCTGGTAAGGCTAATGTAATGGCCGATGCCCTGAGCCGCAAGTCTTATTGCAATAATCACATGGTCTACAAAGCTCAACCCCGCCTTTATGAAGAACTTTGCAAGCTGAACCTTCAACTAGTTCCACAGGGTTCTCTGAATAACCTTGTCCTAGAACCAACTCTTCTCAAAGCTATTAAGTCTGCACAAGCCAAAGATGCTCATGTTGATCTGATGAAAAATGATCTTGCCTTAGAGAAATCCAGAGATTTCTCACTTGGTGAAGATGGAACCCTATACTTCATAGATCGTATTGTAGTACCCCGGTTCGAGCTTATGATAGAGAAGGTGATGAAATAAGCACATGGCACCCCTCTCTCTATTCATCCGGGAAGTACCAAGATGTACTTAGACATTTGTCAGAAGTATTGGTGGTCTAAGATGAAGCAAGACATTGCTTGATATATTGAAGAATGTGACGTTTGTCGTCGCGTCAAAGCAGAGCATCAGAAACCGGCTGGACTTCTACAACCTCTCCCTATTCCTGAATGGAAGTGGGATAAGATCTGAATGGACTTTGTCACTGGCCTTCCCAAGTCACAAAGGGTAATGATGCCATCTTTGTCGTCATCGACCAATTCTCGAAACTTGCTCACTTTCTGCCAGTCAAGGAGACCATTTCTAGTCAATTAGCAAACTTATATATCTCCATAATTGTGTTACTCCATGACATTCCGAAGGAGATCAGTTCAGACCGCGGTAGTATTTTCACTTTGAAGTTCTGGGATAGTTTCCAAGAGGCAATGGGAACTCATATTACCTGGAGCACTGCTTATCATCTCCAATCCCAAGGCCAAGTCCAGCGAGTCAATCAAATTTTTGAAGACATGCTTCGGGCTTGTGTTATTTCTTTTGGCAAGAAGTGGGAAGAATATCCCCCTTATGCGGAGTTCTCTTATAACAACAGTTATCAAGCCAGCTTGAAGATGACACCTTTCGAAGTGCTTTATGGACATAAGTGCCGAGCCCCGCTGACTTGGTCAGAAACTGGGGAACGAGCACTCATTGGTCCGGACAATATTCAACAAGCCGAAGAACAGGTTCGCATTGTTCGGGATAATCTCAAGGCGGCCCAGTCCTACCAGAAGAGCAACTACAATCATAAACACTAGGGTTCAACTTATCAGCCTGGTGAACAAGCTTATCTGCGTGTCACTCCTTTGAGAGGCACCCATCGATTCGGAGTCAAGGGCAAGGTAGCTCCGCGCTACATTGGTCCTTTCCGCATTCTGGCCCGTCATGGACTGGTGGCTTATCAACTGGAGTTGCCACCTCAGTTCTCTCACGTCCATGACATCTTCCACGTGCCACAACTTTGCCGATGCTTCAAGGATCTGGAACGTGAAGTGGATCCGGAACTGATTGAAGTGCAAGATGATCTCACCTATAAAGAGCATCTGATCCGCATTCTTGAAGGAGCTGAACGTCGAACCCGCCAGAAGGTTACCAAGTTCCTCAAGGTGCAATGGTCGAATCATACTAAAGATGAAGCCACTTGGGAACGCGAGGATAACCTCCATGCTCAATACCCCGATCTTTTCCCTTCTACCTCTTAATTCTCGGGACGAGAATTTCTTTTAGAGGAGGAGAGTTGTAACACCCCGGTGTAATAATGCTACAGTAACCCTTGGGGTTAAGTTAATCATTTTGCTAAACAAGTGTTTTATCATCATTGTCTCCTCTTTCTTTCAAATTCCAGTTGAATTCAATTTCAAATTATGAGTAAAATTCAAAATTTCTCAAACATGAAAACTAAAATATTCATCATGTGCCAAATAATCAATAACTAATAATGGTGGTGAACCAACATTTTTGCAAAATGTTTAAGTGGCCTTAAAACAGTGACCTAAGCAATGAATTAAATGCCTTTTTAATTTATAAAATTCGTAAACTATTTCAAAAGTCTCACAATCTTTTTGTGGAAATGCACATTAATTATTTGAATTTGTTTTGGCCAGTGGCATATTTTTGCAAAGTCATTTGTGGCTAAAAGAAAACACAAAAGCTATTAGGAAAAAGAAAAAAAAAGAAAAAAAAGAAGCAGCGGGAGAGCCCCTAGCCACCCCTTGGCCTTCGGCCCATCCCAGGAGGCGACCCCACCTC
>NC_057797.1:437617550-437618098 GCF_018294505.1 Triticum aestivum | reverse complement strand
CCTCAGTCTCCCTCCCCCACTCGCCCACTCCCCCTTGCGCTCCCTCTCCCCCTGCCCCAGATCCACCACAGTCGCGCCCCGCCGTCGCCGTGCTTCTCGCTCCGCCGCGGCAACCGGCTCCCTCCCCGTCCCTCTCTGATATGTCTCCAACATATCTATAATTTTTATTGTTCCATGCTATTATCTATTTTGGATGTTAATGGGCTTATTTATACACTTTTATATTATTTTTGGGACTAACCTACTAACCCAAGGCCCAGTGCAAATTGTTGTTTTTTGCCTATTTCAGTGTTTCACAGAAAAGGAATATCAAATGGAATAAAAACGGAATGAAACCTTTGGGAGAGTTATTTTTGGAACAAACATGATCCAGGGGACTTGGAGTAGACGTCAAAAAAGAAACGAGGGAGCCACGAGGCAGGGAGGAGCGCCTGCCCTCCTGGGCGCGCCCCCACCCTCGTGGGCCCCTCGTAGCTTCACCGACCTACTTCTTCCTCCTATATATATATATATATATATATATATATATATATATATATATATATATA
>NC_057797.1:436861799-436961696 GCF_018294505.1 Triticum aestivum | reverse complement strand
GGGGTCCAAGTCTCTTGGATCATTTTCTGTGAGAAAATCACGTTCCCGAAGGTTTCATTCCATTTGGACTCCGTTTGATATTCCTTTTCTTTGAAACCCTAAAATAGGCAAAAAACAGCAATTCTGGGCTGGGCCTCCGGGTAATAGGTTAGTCCCAAACATAATATAAAAGTGGATAATAAAGCCCAATAATGTCCAAAACAATAGATAATATAGCATGGAGCAATCAAAAATTATAGATACGTTGGAGACGTATCACAATCCGTCAAAGCATTCCTCCAATCTCCTCACTTTCTCAACATATGCCTCCATCAATGGGCTTTGGTAATCCTTTTTAACTTGTCTCACCACAAGTTGTGAATCTCCTCGAATGATCAGCTTCCTAACTCCCAATTCTGCGGCAATCCTGAGCCCGGCAAGGAGCCCTTCATACTCTGTTGTATTGTTGGTTGCTTCTTCCCGGGCAAAATGCATCTGGACGACATACTACAAGTGCTCCCCAGAGGGGGCGACAAGAAGCACGCCAGCCCCTGCACATTTTAGGGAAAGGACACCATCGAAATACATAATCCATTCTTGGGGCGATTCCTTGCCGGGGATAACTATCTCTGTTACTTCCTCATCAGGGGTTGGCGTCCATTCTGCAGTAAACTATGCCAATGCCCTACTCTAGATTGTTGTTGTGCTCTCAAACTTCAAACCAAAACTGGATAACTCCAAAGCCCACTCCACTATTCTACCGGTAGCCTCACGGTTTCGGAGTATCCTTTGGAACGGTAAACGAGTGACATCCGTGATCTCATGGGCTTGGAAGTAGTGGCGCAGTTTCCTTGAGGCCATGATGAGACCAAAGATCAACTATTGCACACCAGAGTACCTCAATCAAGCCCCCTATAGTAAGGAGCTGACAAAGTACACTGGGTGTTGCACCACTTTCTTCCTTGTCGTGTCCTTGGGGTTGCTCTCGCTGTCGTGCCCATTACTGTCTTGATCCTTCTCTGGCTCTGCTGGTCCTTGCTCACTCTCTGCTTCGTTCACTTCCCGCTGTGCCACCAAGGCTGCACTAACCACTTGGTTGGTTGCTGCTAAGTATAGCAGCAATGACTCTTATGGTTTGGGAGCAACCAGGGTAGGCACAGAGGACAAGTAGGTCTTCAACTCTTGCAAAGCTGCATCTCCTTCCGGATTCCACTTCATGATCCCTGCCTTCTTCACAATTTTGAAGAACTGTAGGGCGCGCTCGGCAGACTTGGAGATGAATCTACTTAGCACGGCAATACACCCTATCAGACGCCTTACATCCTTGATTGTCCTTGGTGCTTGGATCTGCTCCATAGCTTTAATCTTGTTAGGGTTGGCTTCGATCCCCCGACGGGACACAAAGAACCCAAGCTTCTTGCCGGAAGGAACGCCAAACACACACTTCTCCAGGTTGAGCTTCAAGTTGATCTTGCGCAGATTAGCAAATGTCTCCTCCAAATCCTTAATATGGGTGGCTCTAGCCTGGGTCTTTACCACAATATCATCCATATAAGCTTCAATGTTCCTGTGGAGCTGTGGCTCGAAACCAATCTGGACTGCCCTTGCAAAAGTGGACCCGACACTCTTTAATCCAAATGGCATGCAGATAAAACAGTACGTATGATATTCTAGTAGATCACTCAAAAAATTCCCCAATTACACATCCACTAGAATAGCAATACAAGATCCACAAGTCACAAACACAATCAAAGGAAAGATAGAATGGCAAAGTTCTTCCCACTCCTAGGAGATGAGGTCTTGAAGATAGTCTTCTCCTAGAGGAGGTATTGAAGTTAGTCTTCTCCTAGAGGAGGTCTTGAAATCCACTAGGATTCTTCCCAAAGGGGGCCTTGATTACACAAGTGGGAAGGTAGAAGGAGCAAAGCTCACAAATATCTCATCTCATACTTTGCTAACCCTAAACATAGCCCTAGGTACGGTTTATATAGTCCTGGGGTCGAAAGAGATGAAGAGGGGCTCAGTTTGGGGATCTCAGCCATCCATCCTGGGAGGCCCGTGCGCACGGGGTAAGTTGGGCCCGTGCGCACGGGGGTCTCGTGGGCACGGTACAGGCCCGTGCGCACGGGGTGCTCCAGCGTCAACTTCATGGATAGCCCATGGGCACGGGGTCTCGGGGGCCCGTGCGCACGGGGTCGCCTGGGAGTTCCAGTTTTGCTGCTGTTGCACTCCGTCTTGGTCCGCGTGGCCTTGGGGTGGTTCCTCTTCTCCGTGGGGGTTCTCCTGAGCCTCTTGGTGGTGTTCCTCTTCGTACCTAATGAGACATAGCGTATCTTGGTGAGGTAGCAACAATGTTCCATTCGTATCCATATGCAAGCTAAGTAGGAAGGAGTTCACCTCGGTTTCCAAAGCACGTGTTCTCGCTCTTGTCATAGGTCCACGTGGGGCTTGATGTGTTGGTGTAGAGTCCATGCGGATGATGGAAGGATGCTCCGCATCATCTCCCCCTCTTGGGGGAGATCCGTCCATGGATTGTGATCTTCATCACCATGGTACTTGGCCAAGTCTTTGACGTTGAATGTGTCGCTCACGTTGTACTTGTCTCATGGGATGTTGACCTTGTAGGCGTTGTCGTTGTAGCGACCGAGTACCTTGAATGGGCCATCAGCTCTTGGAAGTAGCTTGGACTTGTGCTCCTCGGGAAAACTATCCTTGCGGAGATGTAGCCAAACTAGGTCACCCGGTTGGAACACCATTGGTGACTTGTTGGCGTTGCGCTTGGTCGCGAGTCGTTGTACTTGGCGCTCTATGGTGTGCCTTGTATCTTCATGCATCTTCTTGAGGTGGTTCACTCGGTCGCTCGCGTCCATATTGATGCGCTCTTGTAGTGGTAGAGGAAGAATGTCCAATGGGGACAATGGGTTGAATCCATAGACGACCTCGAAAGGGGACTTGCCGGTAGTCGAATGTCTTGCACGGTTGTAGGCGAACTCGGTGATTGGGAGACACTCCTCCCACTCCTTGATGTTCTTCTTGATCAAGATTCATAGTAGAGTGGAGAGTGTATGGTTCGTCACCTCCGTTTGGCTGTCGGTTTGAGGGTGGTACGCCGTGGAGAAGAGTAACTTGATTCCGAGCTTGGCGCATAAGGTCTTTCAAAAGTAACTCAAGAACTTGACGTCGCGGTCTGAGACAATTGTCCTTGGCATTCCATGAAGACATAATATGTCCGTACAAAACAAATTTGCAACATGTGAAGCATCGTCTATCTTGTTGCAAGGAATGAAATGAACCATTTTGGAGAAACGGTCCACAACAACAAACACGGAGTCCTTGCCATTTCGAGTTCTAGGCAAACCAAGTACAAAGTCCATGCTAATGTCTTCCGAAGGTTGGTATGGAATTGGTGAAGGCATATAGAGACCATGAGATTGAGCTTTGGACTTAGCTTTGCGACATGTAGAACACCGGTTGGTGAAATGATTGACATCCCGAAACATCTTTGGCCAAAAGTAGCTCTTCGAGAGCATGGCGAACATCTTGTCGCATCCGAAGTGTCCCATTAAGCCTCCTCCATGAGATTCCTACAAAAGCAACAAACGAAGAGACGACTCGGGGATGCAAAGTCTGTTAGCTCTCATAAGATATCCGTCTTTTAAGTAATAGCTTTCCCAAGATGTATGTGACAAACACTTGGCATAAGGAGTAGCAAAAGTTGCATCATGCTCATACAAGTCTTTGATATGCTCGAAGCCAATGACATCTAACTCAAGTTGCGTGACAAGCATGCATATGCGGGAAAGAGCATCCGCTACGATGTTTTCTTTGCCCTTGATGTACTTTATGACATAGGGGAAAGACTCAATAAATTCACTCCATTTAGCATGACGCTTGTTCAACTTAGTTTGACCCTTATGATACTTGAGGGTCTCATGATCGGTATGAATGATAAACTCATGGGGACGAAGGTAATGTTCCCATTCATGCAAAACGCGGACTAAAGCATATAGCTCTTTGTCATAGATGGGGTAATTGAGTAGCGCTCCGGAAAGTTTCTCACTAAAGTAAGCTATGGGGCGCTTCTCTTGCGTTAACACACCTCCTATGCCGTTACCACTAGCATCGCAATGAATTTCAAAAGGTTTGTCGAAGTTGGGTAAAGCAAGCACGGGAGCATGAGTAAGCAAATTCTTAAGCTCATTAAATGCGGTATCTTGGGATGGTCCCCAAATAAAAGGTGCATTCTTCTTGCTCAAAGCATGCAAAGGCGAATCAATGGTGCTAAAATCCTTCACAAAGCGACGATAGAAACCCGCAAGACCAAGGAAACTACGCACTTGATGCAAGTTGGTTGGTTGCGGCCAAGTTTTAATAGCATTGATCTTGGACTCATCTACATGAACACCCTTAGGAGAAACAACAAAACCCAAGAAAACGAGCTTATCAACACCAAAAAGGCATTTCTCCATATTAGCATAGAGGCGCTCTTTTCTAAGAGTTTGCAAAATGGTGCGGACATGGGTGACATGCTCTTTGATGGATTTTCTAAACACAAGAATGTCATCGAAGTAAACCACAACAAATATACCAATGTAAGGGAGAAAGACATGATTCATAAGGCGCATAAAAGTTCCCAGTGCTTTCGAAAGACCCATAGGCATGACTAACCACTCATACAAACCAAACTTGGTTTTGAAGGCGGTTTTCCATTCATCACCCTCTTGTATGCGGATTTGATAGTAACCACTCTTAAGATCAATTTTGGAAAATATAGTGGCACCGCTAAGCTCATCAAGCATATCATCTAGGCGTGGAATGGGGTACCTATAGCGAACGGTGATAGCATTGATAGGTCTACAATCGGAGCACATGCGAAAGCTACCATCACGTTTTGGCACAAGAATGACCGGTACGGTGCAAGGGCTCAAACTTTCACGCACATATCCATGGTCTATGAGATGCTTTACTTGCCTTTGAATTTCTTTGGTTTCTTCGGGGTTGACGTGGTAGGGAGCTTTGTTTGGAAGTGGCGCTCCTGGGATGAGGTCGATGCGGTGCTCAATGCCTCGTAGTGGAGGTAGTCCCAGAGGTAGCTCATCGGGGAAAACATCTTGAAATTCATGCAATAGAGAAGATAACACCAAAGGTAGATTGTGAGAGGTGTTAGTTTTTGGTGCCTCATCATTGCACAATAGGACATAGTGTAGGACACTTGATGGGTTCTCACACACTTCTCTCATCTCACATTTGGTGGCAAATAGGACTAAGTTTTTCTTGTCGCTCATCGTGGAGGCACTCAATTTGGGCTTGTGGCACTCACTCTCTTTTGGTGGCTCACTCTCTCACTATTCTCTCCACAATGGGTGTTTTGCTTGTCAGCGAGCACTTGGCTTGGAGACATAGGACGTAGTACAAACTCTTTCCCTTTCATTTTGAAGCTATAGTGATTAGTACGCCCATTGTGAATGACACCTCGGTCAAATTGCCATGGCCGCCCAAGAAGGAGGTGGCAAACGGTCATCGGAAGGACATCACACTCCGAAGTGTCTTCATAGGCGCCGATCTTGAAAGAGACTTGTACTCGATGCTCGACTTGTATGGTGCCAGTGTCACTTAGCCATTGAATCTTGTAGGGGTGAGGGTGCTTCATCTTGACCAATTGGAGTTTGGAGGATAGTTTTTCACTTGCTAAGTTGTGGGAACTACCTCCATCGATGATGACCTGGACGGACCGTCCGTTGATGCCGACCTTTGTGTGGAAGATATGACATCTTTGATCTTTGTCTTGTTGATGTTGAAGAGTCAAGACCTTGGAGACAACAAGAGCGGGACTTGAATCTTCATCACAAAAGACTTGATCATCTTCGTCTTCGTTGTTCACTTGTCGGTGCATGGCCACTTGCTCAAGGGCTTCCATTTCTCCTTCACTCATGGAGTCGTAGGTTCCGTCGTCGTTGAGGATCATGGTGCGCTTGTTTGTGCACTCAAAGGACTTGTGGCCTTGGCCTCCGCATGTGAAACATTTGATGGAACTTGTCTTGATGGTCCCATCGGTTGGAGTAGATGATGATGAAGCTTTCGGCTTGAAGTTGCTTGTAGTAGGAGGACGACTTGCGCTTGTCGAAGTCTTCTTGTAACTTGACTTGTTGCTAGTACTTGGTGATGATCTAGTTGAGGTAGGAGTTGCCGAAGTCGCGGGAGCTTGATAAGAGGAGCTGAGGGAGTCCTGGATTAGGGGGTCTCCGGACAGCCGGATTATATCCTTTGGCCGGACTGTTGACCTATGAAGATACAAGATTGAAGACTTCGTCTCCTGTCCGGATGGGACTCTACTTGGCGTGGAAGGCAAGCTAGGCAATACGGATATGTACATCTCCTCCTTTGTAACCGACCTTGTGTAACCCTAGCTCCCTCCGGAGGGTTTTAGTCCGTAGGACAACATACAATCATACCATAGGCTAGCTTCTAGGGTTTAGCATCTCTGATCTTGTGGTAGATCTACTCTTGTACTACCCATATCATCAATATTAATCACGCAGGACGTAGGGTTTTACCTCCATCAAGAGGGCCCGAACCTGGGTAAAACATCGTGTTCCCTGCCTCCTGTTACCATCCGCCTTAGACGCACAGTTCAGGACCCCCTACCCGAGATCCACCGGTTTTGACACCGACATTGGTGCTTTCATTGAGAGTTCCTCTGTGCCGTCGCCAGAAGGAAGGATGTCTCATCTCGTCTTTAAAGATGGTACTACTGTTGGGGGAGCTTCAGCTGTCGGCCAAACTCTCCGGCTAGGCGGTTTCATCATGACCGCCTGTTCGGCCGCCGCGCCGATGATGACTTCTCGGGTCATCGAAAACAGCCTCCATGTCAAATCGGCACTCGCCGAACAGATGGATCCAATGGAGCTCGCCTCCTTAAACGAGCTCTTGGATCGCATCGCCGCCTTGGGAGTCGCTATGTACTATGATCGGATTGGGCTTAAACCCGATCAAAGGGAGATTAACTCTCCACCGGTCACCCATCATATTGCAGTGGTGGATGAAAAATGCGGCGACCTTTCCTCTATCTTGAGGACCAACTATGTCTGGATTCCCGACCTCTCCGAGCCGGACGCCCATTCGCGGGAGGACAACATCCAATCCCTGAACTTAGAGTCAGGTAGCGGGCCAGGATTATCGGGTAACACCCCGGAACCGGAACTTCCAAAATTGGAAACTCCTCGGCCCCTGGATCCCAAATCGGGTAAGGGTTCGGATTCAATTCCACCCACCCACCCAAACATAAGCGATCTTTCCCACATCAGGCAAGAGCCCCAGGAAACAGTACATCACTATTGGGCCAGATTCCTCCTTGCGATGAACAAGGTTAAGGACTATCGCGAGGAAGACGCAATCCTATTTTTCTGCAATAATTGCACGGACAAGGGAATCCTTATTGCCATAAATCGCTGTGAGATAACACGCTTCGCTGACTTGGCGTCCATAGTACGAAAGTACTGTGCGATGGAAAGTGCCTGGAAAACTGAAACAAACTTTTGGGATAATCCGGCCCTGAATACAAACCCAGTCCGAAATAAAAGGGTGCATTATCACAATACACCCGGGTCAACTACCAAAAAGCAAAAACCCTCTATAGGGCATGGAACCGTACTGGAGGGATGGCTCAACGGACCCTGCAAAATTCATAGTACAGCGGATACAATACCAACGCACAGCCTTAGAGCATGTTGGATACTCTGGCAGGTGGCCAAAAGTGGTGAGGATCTTCTTGTCCCAAATACCACAAAGCACCATCCCATGGATAATAATAGGGTGTTAACAGTCTTTGAGACCTTCGCTTCAAATAATTGGTGCAAGCGAACACTCCGCAGCATGGCCGAAATCTGCCATGTAGCAGCAATAAATCCATGGAGTGACACGGCTATTACCTTCAATGCCAGTGACGAACCTAAATTTCGAACAGCCCGAGCACCAGCCGCACTGGTCCTTAGTCCAATCGTGGATGGCTTTCGACTCACCAAAGTACTCATGGACGGCGGCAGCGGATTAAACCTCATCTATGAGGAAACTCTTCAAGAGATGGAAATAGACTGGAACCGCATTGAGCGAAGTAGAACGACCTTTAGAGGAATCATCCCTAGTCGGGAAGCACGCTGTGCTGGAAAATCACACTAGATGTGGTATTCGGCATGCCGGATAATTACAGGTCCGAAGAAATTACATTCCAAGTGGCCCCGTTCAGCAGTGGTTATCACGCCCTTTTAGGACGGGAGGCGTTCACAATCTTCCAAGCCGTACCCCATTATGGGTACATGAAGATCAAAATGCCCGGGCCCAATGGAATCATCACTCTCGCCAGCGATCCGGACATAGCACTCTGCACCGAAAACAAAACAGCTGCATTGGCCCTCGATGCATTATCCAAATCCCTCTCGGCCGAGGAATTAACCACGCTACGCTCCATAGTGGACAGGGACGACGTGATACTCGACAAGAGATCCAAGTCCACCTCTTTTAAACCAGCGGATGAAATAGTCAAATTCCAAGTCCACCCAACGGACCCTACAAAAACAGCCTCCATCGGGGCATAGTTAAACCCCGCTATGGATGCCGCACTATGAGAGTTCCTACGCGAGAACTGGGACATATTTGCCTGGCATCCTTCAGACATGCCAGGAATCCCATGCAGGCTGGCGGAGCATAGCCTCAATATCCTAAAGGGATTCAAGCCGGTCAAGCAAGCTCTTCGGCGTTTCTCCGAACCTAAGAGACAGGCCATGGGAGAGGAACTAGCCAAGTTATTGGAGGCCGGATTCATCAGAGAAATAAAACACCCGGACTGGCTAGCAAACCTGGTGATGGTACCAAAGAAGGACAAATCCTGCGCCTTTGTGTCGATTTCAAAGACCTCAATAAAGCTTGCCCAAAGGATCCCTTCCCCCTCCCACGCGTCGATCAAATCATTGATGCTACCGCAGGACACAAGTCATTGTGTTTCCTCGACGCATACTCCGGTTACCACCAAATCAAGATGGCGGAGTCCGATTAAGCCGCAATGGCATTCATCACACCATACGGTCCCTTCTGCTTTAACACAATGCCTTTTGGGCTCAAAAACGCCGGCGCAACATATCAGTGCATGATTCAGACATGTCTGGAGAAACAAATCGGCAAAACAGTAGAGGCATACGTAGACGATGTGGTCGTCAAAACCAAACACGTCGACTCTTTGATAGACGACTTGAGGCTCACATTCGACAACCTTTGAACGTACGACATCAAGCTCAATCCGGAAAAATGCGTTTTCGGCGTACCAGCCGGAAAGCTCCTGGGTTTCATTGTCTCCAGTAGAGGTATTGAAGCTAATCCGGCCAAAATCCGAGCTTTGTCACAGTTGACTACCCCAACAGACCTCAAACAAATCCAGAAGTTAACTGGATGCGTGGCGGCTCTAAGCCGCTTTATCTCCCGCTTAGGAGAAAAGGCTTTACCCCTTTATCGCCTCCTTCGGCGCACCGAACACTTCGAGTGGACGGACGCGGGCACAGCCGGATTGGAAGAAATAAAGGCCATTTTGGCAACCAACCCAATCCTGGCCGCGCCAAACATCGGCGAACCAATGTTGTTGTACATTGCGACAACTCATCAAGTTGTAAGCGCAGTACTCGTTGTCGAACGAGAAGTTGCCGGACATAAATTCCCTCTTCAAAAGCCGGTATACTATGTATCCACTATCATCACTCCATGCAAATCATGGTACCCACATTATCAAAAGATAGCCTATGCGGTATTCATGGCATCCCGGAAGCTGCGACACTACTTTCAAGAGTGTTCGATTACAGTAGCCTTAGAAGTGCCACTTAATGATATTATAAACAACCGCGACACTACGGGCCGGATTGCTAAATGGGCCATTGAGCTCCTCTCGTTCGACATAACATACAAACCTCGACGGGCCATCAAGTCGCAAGTATTGGCCGACTTCGTCACCGAATGGACAGAGGCCGAACTCCCTAAAGAGTACGGCACATACTCCAATTGGATCATGCACTTCGACGGTTCCAAAATGCTGGCTGGTCTAGGGGCTGGCTTTGTCCTGACGTCCCCAACCGGAGATACCGTTCAGTATTGCAAATATTGTATACAGACTCCAACAATGCAGCCGAATACGAAGCTCTGTTGCATGGTCTTTGGATGGCAGTCTCCATGGGCATTCAATGCCTGGAGGTGCGTGGGGATTCAAACCTCGCAATATCCCAAATAAATGGAGACTTTGACGCCAAGGATCCGAAAATGGCGGCCTATCGAAACACCGTCCTGAAAATGTCAGCTCGGTTCGAGGGGCTCGAATTTCACCATGTGGCTCGGAAAAACAATCAGGCGGCGGATATCCTCGCCCGCATCGGCGCAAAACATCATGCGGTCCGCCCCAACATATTTTTGGAAAGGCTGTTCAAGCCATGCGTAGTATGGGAAGGGGACACCGGTAACAACAGTCCGGACCCGGCCAAAATACCCGATACCGAACTCTCTGACACAATCGGAGGCTCTGCCGCCGAAATAACACCTTCAGCCCATGAAATAATGGCCATTATTGCCCCGTGCACAGAACCATTCCTGGCCTACCTAACTAGACAGGAACTTTCGGAGGACCAAAATGAGGCACGCTGCATAGTGCGGCGATCCAAGGCCTATAGGGTCCATGAGGGAGAATTGTACAAAAAAAGCACTCCCGGAGTCCTTCAAAGGTGCATCTCCGAAGAGGAAGGGCGGAATCTTTTGGCAGAAATTCATGTCGGACTCGGCGGTCATCAAGCCGCAACCCGTACAGGATTCTATTGGCCTTCCGTACAGGATTCTATTGGCCTTCCGTACAGGATTCTATTGGTCACTACTGGAACTCTTGTAAGCAAGGCCTTTCGTACAGGATTCTATTGGCGAACGGCCCGGGCAGACACACATGACTTGGTCCAACGTTGCGCCGGTTGCCAGCTCTTTACAAATCAAAGCCACATGCCACCCACCGCACTCCAAACAATCCCCATTACATGGCCCTTTGCAGTCTGGGGGCTTGACATGGTTGGACTCCTTAAAGTGGGAACCCACAAGAAAATATACTTATTGGTCATGGTGGATAAATTCACCAAATGGATAGAGGCCAAACTTGTTAAAACAGCCGAATCCAGACTGGTGACAGACTTCATATCCGGAGTTGTACACCGTTATGGCGTCCCCCACAGCATCATCACTGATAATGGCACGAACTTCACGACCGACGAGGTAAAACTTTGGTGCAGCAAAATGGACATCAAGCTCGATTATGCTTCAGTCTATCATCCACAAACCAACGGTCAAGTCGAGCGAGCAAACGGTCTTATAATGAGCGGCATTAAACCCAGATTAGTGCACTCCTTAACGGAGTCTAACACGCACTGGGTAGAGGAGCTCGACTCCATACTCTGGGGGCTGTGGACCACGCCGAATCGTAGTACCGGATATACACCCTTCTTTATGGTGTACGGCGCAGAGGCAGTCTTGCCCTGTGACATAATTCATAACTCACCTCGAGTGCGCATGTACGAAGAAAGAGAAGTCAAGCTCGATCGACAGGACAGTTTGGACACCCTGGAGGAGGAGCACGATGTAGATAAAGCCCGTTTCGCATTTTATCAGCAACAGGCTCGCAAATACCAAAGCAGAGAAGTACGGGCCAAAACTTATAACGTTGGCGACCTAGTTCTACGCCTGCCGGATAAGAAAAAGAACAAGCTCGAGCCCAAATGGGAAGGTCCCTTCATTATTGACCAAGTTCTGACCGGCGGAGCGTACCGACTGCGGGATGCATCGACTAGTCGGCTCGAGCCGAACCCATGGAACGCGGCCAGGCTCCAAAGATTCTACGCCTAGCACCAGACTCTATGTTAGTCCCCTCCCTTTGTCCATTTTCTGCATATACATTATCTGTCTTGTTTCTCTTTGTTTCTTTCTTTTATTATTTCTCTAGGCCTTTAAGGGTCACCTTGTGCCTCGCTTGCACATTATAGATGCGCTAGCCGTACTCTTCATACCTGGGGGCTTCTTTCACAGAAGCTTAAATTATTTATCTGGGCCTCATGCCCCACACATGTGTTATACTTCCGCATGTACCTTTTTTTCACCATTATATGCATCGATATGACTTAGGTTTTGGCCAAGCTGGGTTGCCTGGCTCTTGTATTTATGCCCTACGTTCCCGTTAATTTGGCTAGGGCATAAGGGGAGCACCTCTGCGATTGTTACTATCGGGTCAGCCGGATGTGTACCTCAAACTGGGTGAAGCCGAAAGCTAGCGTTCTTAAGGGAATATTCGGTCGGTGAACAAAAGATGATTTTTATTTATTATCCATTGTCTGCCCCCAGATGTTTTTCCTGTGTTTCCTATCACAGTCCGGACATGCACTTTAGGGCATTCTTACCCAGGGAAAGGAACCCTTAACGGAACTATTCTCCCCGGAAGATGTTTCTTACTACCCATGTAATATAACATAACTAGTTGGGCACTTGTCTGATAAAGCACTCATGACCCCTACGCCTGGTCTCCACGCATACCCCGGTTCTTATATAACTGAGTGGGTATTCGGATACACTCCGGACTATTGGGCCCGGAGGTCCACAACGACAAATGATCTACAATCCGGCTAGAAGGCATTATACATGTCACTTTAATTACATAGTCATGCAGACTGACTAAATTCCTCTTCTATACCATCCAACAGGCGGTCTAGCTTACAATCCTGTTGAGAATACTTTGCGGCTAATTCTACTTGCCCATAAACTAAGCTAACAGGGATCTCTTTCCCGTCGGGCCCCACAGGCCCGACCTCGGCCATGTGATTTGGGTCTTCCTTGGTATACCGCGTCTTCACCATGGCCCAGGCTTCTCTGGCACCCTGTGGGCAGGCTGATATCTTCCACAATCGGAAGCGCCGCCGTGCTCCCTTGAGCTTCTCCGCAAGCTCGGCAACGCCCTCTGGCAGGGAGACGGATGGCCACAAGGCCTAGGCAACACCCTGCATCACCTGCCGAACTTGTTCGTGCAGATGTGACAGCTCGGACAGAAGATCACCCGCAGACCCGAGCATTTCCTTCGCGGGACGACCCGTCAGCATACCTACAGACACAACGCTATTAGTCGGCTTCTTCGCCGAACTCCTTCAAAAGGATTCGTTCAAGCACTTACTAAAAATGCCGCGCCGAAGCCGCTTATTCTCCTTCTCGGAGTCTGCAAGTTGGCCCCGAACATCTTTTAGTTCCACGTTCAGCTTAATATTGGCGTCTTGGAGATTGTTTTTCTCCCGCCTAACCTCATTCAGCACGCGTTTGCCAGCCTCTAGCTGTCACATAACATGCTGGTCCTCCGGATTCTCTCTGGATTCATCTGCAACATCTATAATTAGATCTGCAGCCATGCCACACGTTATATGGTACCATCATTCTTTAAAGTAAATGTTACCAGCAGGTGACTTTTTCGGTTCCTGCAAGGCGGCCACAGTAGCCCGTAGTTGGGTCTTGCATTCCTCTAGCTCCTGTGACAGCCTAGTATTCTTCTCTGTAAGAACCTGCACAATAAAGATTATCCTTAAATCAGTTCTGCTAACTGTTTCAAGTCTCAGGGGCTACTGATACATATAAATCGTTAGATTTACTCACCCGTACATCCTTTACATACTGATCCATGGCTCTAGCTATACCATCTTGAGCAGCACGGAGGTACGCCTCTCCAGAATTGAAGGCGTCAAATGCCTCTGGTGAGAAACAAGCGTCACGGAGTACAGCCCGACGGCGCCTATGATTCATGGCGCTTTCCACTTCTGAGTTTGTAGCGGATAATCTATCTGCATCCTCTGTAGGGGGATTATCCGGCGCCTGCCCCATATCGGCTTCTGCCTCCATGTCCGGTCCTGGCGCCCGACTGGTGGAAGCGTGATTGGCAACATTGCTGGACATATTCCGGCGAGCGTTTTTTCTGTTAAAGAAACACGGGCGTCATTACATTTTGAGAAAGACGACAACCACGGAGCGGGGTTTTTCTTATACCTTTGCGCCGGCGTCTCCGTCCTAACCGCCTTCCTTTTTAGCCTACCCGGCCTCGGTGCCTCTTGTTGGCGAGTTGCTGCGGGTTCGGCAGGGCGTCCCGACTGCCTTCCCTGTAAAAGATGCCATGTGTATATGGTGGGTGAAGTGCCTAAAAGGGGATCCTAGTTTTGGAGTTGGGATTTTTGTTTTTTCTTACTTGCGATACAGGGAGCAGTCCGGGATAATCGACCGTAATGGCCACCATGGCATCATCACAGCTTAACTGATAGAACTTCCGGTCTATCAGCTCCACGAATATGACCGAATCTTCTTCAAGTCCGGAGTCGAGGGCCCGGCCAGGGTCCTCTGGTTGTGGAGAAGGGCTGCTGACCTCCTTTATGGCTTTTCGCAGTTCCGGCCGCAAAGTGGCAAGGTGAATACTTACGACAAAGAATGCGGGGAAAATGGGAGCAGGGAGATATAACTTACCCAGCTTGGAGGATTGTACATGGAGAATCCATCCCGTGGCTTGATGCGGGTGAACACCTTTTCCTCACCCTTGAACAGTTCGGACAGAATTTTTGCTAGAGCGGCAGCATTGTCCGGACCCTTACGTCGCAGCGGGTGGCATCATCCGCCCCGTTATAACACCAAAGGGGTGCCCACGATATTGAAGTGGCTGCACTCCCCGCATTATGCAAATCGACATAACTCCGATTATTGTCAATCCTGATTGAGCCAGTGCTTTGATCCGGTTCATCAGATAAAGGACTTCTCTGTTGTCTTCCGCATGGGGGCTCCGTGGGTGCCAACTTCGGCGCTTCTTTAGAGGAGCATTGTTGAACTCAGGAAGACCCCGTCGAACAGTGTCCGGAAGGGGAACGTCCTCCATATAAAACCATTCTGAAGGCCAGTCTTCGGACAACTTCTTCGGGGTACCGGACAGGTATCCCGTATCGGCGATGCGCCATATTTCAGCTCCGCCCACTTGATAAAGTGATCTCCTTTGTATGCGAGGGACTAGGCAAAATAGCCTTTTTCACAGCTCGAAGTGAGCCTCGCAGCCCAGGAACAACTCGCAGAGAGCAACATAGCCGGCGATATGTAGAATGGAGGCAGGGGTGAGATTGTGTAATTGGAGGCCGTAGAACTCCAGGAGCCCGCGGAGAAGCGGATGAATTGGAAATCCGAGTCCCCTTAGTAAATAAGGAACAAGGAAAACCCGTTCCCCCCATGGAGGGACAGGGAAAGCTCTCCGCTTGCTCCCCGCCATTGTAGGTGGCAAGCCCGGCTCGAATGGGCACCATATACGCCGGAGGGAGAAATCCCTTGGTCTGCAGTTCGACTAATCGACTGTGCGGGATTGAACACCTCTCCCAATCAGCGGGCTTAGGGCTACGGGGGCGGGAGGAGGAGCTGCGGGGGTTGGCCATGCTGGAATGGATCTTTCCGAAACGTGCTCTGAGGGATTCTCGCTGGGGGAGGATGGTATGGATCGGATCTAAGAATCCACGTCCCTTTAATAGACAATTTATTTATCTGGCTAGGGGGCGAATGTAAAAACGCCCTGGTGCCTCGTATTCATTCGACGCGTGGGAGATAGCCCTTACTGGGCATAGAGCCAAGAGGTTCAACATTTATGGAGCCGGACACTGCTTACAAACACTTGAAAATTGGAGAAGAACCCGCCTTGCAATGCCGAAGACAACACTGTGCGCCGGACTCATCATCATTGAAGCCTGGTTCAGGGGCTACTGAGGGAGTCCTGGATTAGGGGGTCTCCGGACAGCCGGATTATATCCTTTGGCCAGACTGTTGGACTATGAAGATACAAGATTGAGGACTTCGTCTCATGTCCAGATGGGACTCTACTTGGCGTGGAAGGCAAGCTAGGCAATACGGATATGTACATCTCCTACTTTGTAACCGACCTTGTGTAACCCTAGCCCCCTCCAATGTCTATATAAATCGGAGGGTTTTAGTCCGTAGGACAACATACAATCATACCATAGGCTAGCTTCTAGGGTTTAGCCTCTCTGATCTCGTGGTGGATCTACTCTTGTACTACCCAGATCATCAATATTAATCAAGCAGGACGTAGGGTTTTACCTCCATCAAGAGGGCCCGAACCTGGGTAAAACATCATGTTCCCTGCCTCCTATTACCATCCGCCTTAGACGCACAGTTCGGGACCCCCTACTCGAGATCCGCCGGTTTTGACACCGACAGGAGCCGTAGGTCTTGCACGAGTACTTGGCATATTTGAAGTCATCTTGCACTTGGCGTTCCACTTTGGTGGCTTGGTGCACTAGCTCGATGAGATTTGAGTATGGTTGGAAGTCAGCGATCTTCTTGATGGGATGGTTGAGGCCATTCAAGAAGCGTGCCATTGTTTGCTCGTCATCTTCCGTGACATTGGCTCTTATCATTGCAATCTCCATCTCCTTGTAGTATTCTTCAACGCTCTTGGTTCCTTTCTTGAGTTGTTGGAGTTTCTTGAAGAGATCGCGGTTGTAGTAGGTCGGAATGAAGCGTGCTCTCATGACATCCTTCATTTGCGCCCAAGTAGTGATGGGTGGATCACCTCTTGCCTCTCGGCACTCAGTGACATGTTCCCACCAAATAAGGACATAGTCTTGGAACTCAAGGGATGCCATCACGATCTTCTTCTCTTATTCGTAATTGTGCAAACGGAAGATCTTGTCAACTTTCTATGCCCATGAAAGGTACTCTTCGGGATCGTTGCTTCCGTTGAACTTGGGCATGGTGAACTTGAGCTTGCCGCAGCGCTTCATTGTATTGGGGTTGGGGATGATGGCGCCCATGTTGTAGATGATTGTTCAACTGGTGGTGCTCTTGACGCGGAGGGTGGTCAACCTCGTGTTGCTCTTGTCATGGAGGATTTCCATTGTCTTCATGCTCTCGATGAACTTGATGGTGTTGGCGAGCTTGTGGGGGAGCTTCGCGAGCTCAAGGAGGAACTTGACGATGCACGCGAGCTTGAAATCTTTGTTCTTGAATTTCTTCACGAAATTCTTCCTCTTATTCACGGGCTTGACGGCCTCGGTCGGCAACGGTTCGACTCGAATCACGTAGAGCTTGTTGTGCCGCAAGTGCTTGGTCGTCACCGAGTTGTTGTTCTTGACGTTGTGTCTTGGCATCTTGTGCATGTTGGTGTAGATGCGAACGTTCTTCCTCTTCATGTTGGTGTTGTCGTTGCCATTCTCGTGCTAACGCAAAGGCCTCTGGAGTTTGACATTGTCGGCGCTCTTGAGAGTCGGTGTCTCGTAGGGGATTGAGGCTTGCTTGACGGTCGGTGCGCGCAGCTCGACGAAGAGTGTTCGATGTCGGTGTACTTGAGTCGGAGAGGGTGAAGTCGGAGTGGCGGCTTGAACAGATCCTTCTTGAAGTGGAAGATGAGCGGTTGAGCAACAAAGCACGAATTTCATCCATCCTTGCATCATTCTCTTGCTTGTGATCGTCGAGCTTGTGGTCGAAGTAGTCCCTTGTACGTTGCTCGGAAAGTCGCAAGTCGGCGGCAAGGTTGTCGATGCGTTCACTCATAGCTTGTTGCTCTTGATGCAAAGCACGTTGTGCACCAAAGAGGTGACTCTTGGTGACGAAGGAGTTCATGTCGTCATCTTGCTCCATGAAGAGTGGGTTGGTAGAAGTACTTGGCCTATCCATCATGAGAAAGTGGTGGTGAGTAGGAAAAATGAGAGAACAAAACCAAAGTTACCTTTTCCGAAGATTGTGGATGTAACAAGTACGATCTCATGATGCTATAATAGAGGAATTGGTACCGGGAATTGTTTCTCACACCTACAAGTAAAAGGCTTATGGAGGAGCTCGGTTAGGATGGTGGCAGAAATTTCAAGCAAATGTTAGTCAAGATATCGATAAGGTTGAGAAGATTCACAAAAATGCAAGTAAAAACAAATAGATCAAACCCTATGATATCACTAGGAACACACACACACGGAAGATAGATGGGATCCGCACAACCAAGGGGTGAGCTCAAAATGTGCAACCACGGAGAATGCTCTTGTTGTGCGAATACTAGAGATACGCTAGCTCGATTTCTCAAATTGGCTAGATACGCATGTGCACCAACCTATAAGAGAAATGTGCCGTCTTCGATCCCAACTATGTTACGTATGAGGTGTCGAAGATGATATGCAAAAATGACTCGATGCTATTGCTTACAAGCTCTTTGTTGCTCCTCTTTTGCTTAAAAGCTTTTCTTGTTTTTTTGAAGCTAGAGCCAAGTATGATATGAGACAAGTATGTAAGATATGCACGGGAGAGACTTATGGCACTAAGATGGTAACCAGATCACTACAGTGCACAATAGCGTGGCCCGGCAATTCTCAATTGCTAGTCTTGATGGGTAAGCGACACGAAATGGCTCGGGTTATCAATGCAAAAGCAAGGGCGAGATGTCGTCAAGGTTACCGTCCGATCGTACGGTAAGAATGAAGTTGGTGAAGCCGGTGTGGTGTCCGAGTTAATGATCGAGTGGCGGCGATGATGATGTCCAAATGTGCCTAAGTAGCCGAAACACCTTAGGACACAAGAGAAACCGCGGTCCAAAACTCAAACAATACGAGAAATAGTGCGGAAGAACACGAGTGCTGGTATGGAAGCAAAATGGTGTAAACAAAAGATGGCCGAAAGTTCCTGGATGGGCCGTGCGCACGGGGTAAGTGAGGCCCGTGTGCACGGGGTCCCGTGTGCACGGGCTCTCGAGGGCCCGTGTGCACGGGGTGTGCTGGGAGCGGATGACAAGATCCGAATCCGGGGAATTTTCCAAGGTAAGACAATTTTCGTGGGTTTGGAAGGTGGGGAAGTAGGAAGATGGGTAGATCCACTTGCCAAACTCCAAATTCGTGGATCAAAACAACCAAATCTCATAAGATCCGACAAATTGCAAGAAATTTTTTTGGGCTATTTTTGTGGGGTTTTTCGAATTTGGACGAAAAACAACAAAATCAAGCTAGCAAATGGGGTATGGGACTCCAAGATGTGAATCAACCTAGCTCTGATACCAAAATGATATAGGATGAAGTCCTAGAGGGGGATCTTTTCACACTTGGAGGGGGAAAAGGGCAAACTCTCAAGAACACAAAGAGGAGATCACTCAAACAATTCTCCAATTACACATCCACTAGAATAGCAATACAAGATCCACAAGTCACAAACACAATCAAAGGAAAGATACAATGGCAAAGTTTTTCCCACTCCTAGGAGATGAGGTCTTGAAGATAGTCTTCCCCTAGAGGAGGTCTTGAAGATAGTCTTCTCCTAGAGGAGGTCTTGAAATCCACTAGGATTCTTCCCAAATGGGGCCTTGATTGCACAAGTGGGAAGGTAGAAGGAGCAAAGCTCACACATATCTCATCTCATACTTTGCTAACCCTAAACATAGCCCTAGGTATGGTTTATATAGTCTTGGGGTCGAAAGAGATGAACAGGGGCTCGGTTTGGGGGTCTTAGTCGTCCATCCTGGGAGGCCCATGCGCACGGGGTAAGTTGGGCCCGTGCGCATGGGGGTCCCGTGGGCACGGTACAGGCCCGTGCGCACAGGGTGCTCCAGCATCAACTTCCTGGATAGCCCGTGGGCACGGGGTCTCGGGGGGGCCGTGCGCACGGGGTCGCCTGGGACTTCCAGTTTTGCTGTTGTTGCACTCCATCTTGGTCTGCGTGGCCTTGGATTGGTTCCTCTTCTCCTTGGGTGTGCTCCTGAGCCTCTTGGTGGTGTTCCTCTTCGTACCTAATGAGACATAACATATCTTGGTGAGGTAGCAACAATGTTCCATTCGTATCCATATGCAAGCTAAGTAGGAAGGACTTCACCTCGGTTTCCAAAGCACATGTTCTCGCTCTTGTCATAGGTCCACGTGGGGCTTGATGTGTCGGTGTCGAGTCCATGGGGATGATGGAAGGATGCTCTGCATCAACGTACAACATGGAGTGATGAACGATGTCTTCTCTTCATCTTCCTTGGACATGAAGATTTGGTGATACCTAGAATATGCATCTAGAAAGGAGAGCAAATCGCAGCCTAAAGTGGAATCCACAATCTGATTGATGCGCGGCAAGGGAAACAGGTCTTTCGGGCAAGCTTTGTTGAGATCTTTGAAATCTATGCAAAGCCTCCACTTCCCATTAGTCTTCTGGACTACCACTGGATTCGCCAACCACGTGGGGTGTAGCACTCCTCTGACCAAACCATCTATTTCAAGCTTCTTGATCTCTTCTGCAATGAGCTGCTGCCTCTCCAAGGCCTGCTTCCGGACTCTCTGCTTGACGGGTGGGCGTGTGGGCAGACAAGAAGGTGGTGCTTGATTACCTCCCTAGGAACACCGGGGATATCAGATGGTTGCCAAGCAAACACATTGATATCCACGCACAGGAAGGCAACGAGCGCACTTTCCTATTTGTCATCGAGGGTGGCGCTGACAGTGAAGGTACCATCAACACTAGCCAGCACTGCCGGGACCTTCTTCACTTGGGGTGCAGTTAGCTTGGATCAATTACTGTTGGAGCTCTCTGGCAAGTCATCAACAGGTGCAGCACACTCCAAAGAGGTACGTTTCCTGGATTCCTTGCCAACGTCCTTGCTACCCTTCTTCTTTCCTCTATCCTCCTTAGCGGGAACTGCCGCTGTCGCTGCCTCTGCCGCGACTGCGTCCCAATACATCTGCTCCACGCAAATGATTGCATCCTTCTCATCTGATGGGCTGTTAAGGACTCCCATTGGCCTAGGCATCTTCAAGGCATTGTAGGCATAGTGGTATGCCGCCATGAATTTATCCAGGGCTGGGCATCCAAGAATCCCATTGTACGGCAGGGGGAGGTCAACCACATCAAACACAATCTTCTCAGTGCGGTAGTTCAGCTCTCCCCCGAACTTTGCCGGCAGCGTGATCTTCCCCTTAGGATGACTCTTGTCGGGATTAAATCCTTGAAATGTGTCGGTAACGTTCAACTCATCCTCTGCTATTTGAAGTCTGTTGATGACTACTGGGGAAATCAGATTCAACCCGTCCCCGTCGTCCACCTGTTTGGGAACGTAGCATGCAATTTCAAAAAAAATCCTATGATCACGCAAGATCTATCTAGGAGATGCATAGCAACGGAAGGCCGAGAGTGTGTCCATGTACCCTCGTAGACCGAAAGCGGAAGCGTTAGTTTAACACGGTTGATGTAGTCGAACGTCTTCGCGATCCAATCGATCAAGCACCGAACGTACGGCACCTCTGAGTTCAGCACACGTTCAGCTCGATGATGTCCCTCAAACTCTTGATCCAGCAGAGGTTTGAGGGAGAGTTTCGTCATCACGATGGTGTAGTGACGGTGATGGTAATGTGATCCCCGCAGGGCTTCGCCTAAGCACTATGACGCTATGACCGGAGGAGTAAACTGTTGAGGGGGCACCGCACATGGGTAAGAGAATAACTGTTGTGCTTTGGGGTGCCCCCTACCCCTGTATATAAAGGTGGAGAGGAGGAGGCCAGCCACCAGCGGTGCGCCAAGGAGAGGGGAGTCCTACTAGGACTCCAGTCCTAGTAGGATTCGCCCCCCCCCCTCCCCATTTTTCCTTCTCATGGAGGGGGAAAGAGGGAAGGGAGAGGGAATAGGAGAAAGGAAAGGGGGCGCGCCCCCTCCCCTAGTCCAATTTGTACTCCCTATGGGAGGGGGTGCGGCCATACCTTGTGGGCTGCCTCCCCTCTCCCCTATGGCCCATGTAGGCCCATTACTTTCCCCTGGGGGTTCCGGCAACCCCTCGGTACTCCGATAAATTCCTGAAATGTCCCGAAACCATTCTGGTGTCCAAATAATATCGTCCAATATATCAATCTTTACCTCTCGACTAGTTCGAGACTCCTCGTCATGTCCGTGGTCTCATCCGGGACTCCGAACAACCTTCAGTCACCAAAACACATAACTCATAATACAAATCGTCATCGAACGTTAAGCGTGCGGACCCTACGGGTTCGAGAACTATGTAGAGATGACCGAGACACATCTCCGATCAATAACCAACAGCAGAACCTGGATGCTCATAGTGGTTCCTACATATTCTATGAAGATCTTTAGTGAACAAACCGCAATAACAACATACGTCATTCCCTTTGTCATCGGTATGTTACTTGCCCGAGATTCGATCGTTGGTATCCTCATACCTAGTTCAATCTTGTTACCGGCAAGTCTCTCTACTCGTTCTGTAATGCATCATCCTGTAACTAACTCATTAGTCACATTGCTTGCAAGGCTTATAGTGATGTGCATTACCGAGAGGGCCCAGAGATACCTCTCCGATACTCGGAGTGACAAATCCTAATCTTGATCTATGCCAACCCAACAAACGCCTTCGAAGACACCTGTAGAGCATCTTTATGATCACCCAGTTATGATGTGACGTTTGATAGCACACAAGGTGTTCCTCCGGTATTCGGGAGTTGCATAATCTCATGGTCATAGGAATATGTATAAGTCGTGAAGAAAGCAATAGCAATAAAACTTAACGATCATAATGCTAAGCTAATGGATGGGTCTTGTCCATCACATCATTCTCCTAATGATGTGATCATGTTCATCAAATGACAACACATGTCTATGGTCAGGAAACTTAACCATCTTTGATTAACGAACTAGTCTAGTAGAGGCATACTAGGGACACTTCGTTTTGTCTATGTATTCATACATGTATCAAGTTTCCGGTTAATACAATTCTAGCATGAATAATAAACATTTATCATGATACAAGGAAATATAAATAACAACTTTATTACTGCCTCTAGGGCATATTTCCTTCAGTGTCCCACTTGCACTAGAGTCAATAATCTAGATTACATTGTAATGATTCTAACACCCATGGAGTCTTGGTGATGATCATGTTTTGCTCGTGGAAGAGGCTTAGTCAACAGGTCTGCAACATTCATATCCATATGTATTTTGCAAATCTCTATGTCTCCCTCCTTGACTTGATTGCGGATGGAGTTGAACTGTCTCTTGATGTTTTTGGTTCTCTTGTAAAATCTAGATTCCTTCGCTAAGGCAATTGCTCCAGTATTGTCACAAAAGATTTCCATTGGACCCGATGCACTAGGTATTACACCTAGATCAGATATGAACTCCCTCTCCAGACTCCTTCATTTGCTTCTTCAGAAGCAGCTATGTACTCCGCTTCACATGTAGATCCCGCCATGATGCTCTGCTTGGAACTACACCAACTAACAACTCCACCATTCAATATAAATACGTATCCGGTTTGTGACTTAGAGTCGTCCGAATCAGTGTCAAAGCTAGCATCGACGTAGCCATTTACAACAAGCTCTTTGTCACCTCCATAAATGAGAAACATATCCTTAGTCCTTTTTTAGGTATTTCAGGATGTTCTTGATCGCTGTCCAGTGATCCACTCTTGGATTACGTTGGTACCTCCCTGCTAAACTTACAGCAAGGCACACATCAGGTCTGCTACATAGCATTGCATACATGATAGAACCTATAGTTGAGGCATAGGTGTAAGTGTCAAAACTAGCGGATCTCGGGTAGGGGGTCCCGAACTGTGTGTCTAAGGTTGATGGTAACAGGAGACATGGGACACAATGCTTACCCAGGTTCGGACCCTCTCTATGGAGGTAAAACCCTACTTCCTACTTGATTGATCTTGATGGATATGAGTATTACAAGAGTTGATCTACCACGAGACCGTAATGGCTAAAACCCTAGAAGTCTAGCCTATATGACTATGATTATCATCATCCCGATCCGGACTAAGCCCTCCGGTTTATATAGACACTGGAGGGGACTAGGGTTGTACAAGGTTTGTTACAGAGAAAGGAATCTTCATATTTGGTCGTCAAGCTTGCCTTCCATGCCAAGGAGAGTCCCATCCGGACACGGGAGAGAGTCTTTGATCTTGTATCTTCACATCCAATTAGTCCGGCCCATGTCCAACAGGTCGGACGCCCTAGGACCCCTTAGTACAGGACTCCCTCAGTATCCCCGGAACTAGGCTTCAATGACGAGGTGTCCGGCACAAATTGTCTTCGGCATTGCAAGGCGGGTTCCCCTTTCCGAATACTCCAAGATAGTCTTCGGATGAAAAGAACATGTCCGAATCTGCAACACAAGTACCACACACACAGCCGTAGAGAGTATAATATTTCACGAGTCCCATCTGCTGACAACTTTTTGCAAGATGACATCACGTTTGTCCAGTCATTATACTGAACCATTTTTTGTCTGTCGTTCTGCGTTTCGAGATGCAGTTTCCATTGGCACGTCTTGTCAAAGCAGAGATCATGTCCCCTTATTGTGGGATTCTCATCAATATGAGCGTGGGTAACCCAACCGTTCTGCTGGAAAGATTCCTTAGGGATAGGCAGGTTTTCAGGCTTAAGATGAGGCGTTCAATACCTGCTGCCTTTATAAAGGAACCAAGGGGCATCTATTTTTATGCCAAACCTCTCCTCAGCCTTCCCAACCTCGAGTTCTAGCCCCCAAGGTTCGACTTCATTGTTTGAAGCTTCCCCATCATGTCCGAACCCAGCCCTCAAGGCCGATGGGTGGCCTCCTCTATTATAGAGGAGGATATTGCAAAGCTTCGGGCGGCTAGATACCTGACTGCGGAGATCCCCCACAGGCTTCCTGCTCAACGACAGGTTATTCCGACCCCAGATCCGGCGAGAGGGTCGTATTCATCTCTCACTTCCTCCGAAGGCTAGGGTTCACTCTTCACCCCTTCGTCCGGGGGCTAATGTTTTATTACGGACTAGATTTTCATGATCTAGCCCCAGATTCTATCCTCCACGTCTCGGCGTTTATCATCACACGCGAGGCCTTCCTATGAATCCCCCCACACTTTGGCTTATGGCTCAAGACCTTTAGTGTGAAGCCGAAGGTAGTCGACGGGGAACAGGAGGAGTGCGGCGGTGCTATAGTAAGAAAGTTACCAACACTCTCTCACCAAAAGGCTCTTTCACTGAAACTTCCAACAACTGGCAGCGAGAGTGGTTTTACGTTACGGAACCCCGCGGTACCAAGTGGGCAGCTATACCTGTGTTCTGTTCCAGCCCTCCGTTACAACTTGCATCATGGATTAATAAGGGGCTAGACACTACAAAAAAAAGACACATCCGTGACATTTTGGGCCGAACGGATTTTTTTCTGTCATACTTAAGACACTTCTATGACGATAATTGTGGCAAAACCCGGTATCATCATAGATGTGGTGGGATCCTACTTCTATGAAAAAAATCATGACAGAAAATGGGCTTTTCGTCCTGGGCGGGCCGGAGACGCAGCTGCATGACATTCTTTGGGCCGTACATGACGGAAAAAATTGTGGTAGAAGTGAGGGCGAGGAAAATATTGAGGTGTTCCCGGTTACGGTGGGTGGTCGGGGCCGAGCGATGCGCGTTTCTCTCGTACACGCACGCGTGTGGGTGCGAGGCGTTCGGCTCTAACTGAACCCGAGTGAGGCGTTCGCCTACTGAACCCGAGCGATTGCACTGCAGGCTACGCGTTACTGAACCCGAGCGATCGATCGATGGCTGTTAACTAAACCCGATCAAGCGATTCCTTCGCTACTGCTGCTAACTAAAGCCGATCGATGCTGCCTCTAGATGAATAGTGAGCGTTGCTAGGGGGGTTGGATGAACAGTTCCCGGTGGGGTGGATGAACAGGACCCTGTGGTGTTGCCTCTGGATGAACAAGACCCTGATCGATCGAGCCGGTTGGAGCTGGATGAACAGGACCCCGTGGAGGGCTGGATGAACAGGACCACCCGGTGGAGGGCTGGATGAACAGTAGATGGTGGAGGGCTGGATGAACAGTGCCCATGGAGGGGTGGTTGAACAGGAGCCCGTGGAGAGGGCTGGTTGAACAGTAGCTGGTGGAGTAGCATGCGGTGGAGGCTGGATGAACAGGAGCTCGTGGATGAACAGTGCAGGTGGAGGCTGGAGGAGGTCGACGGTGGATGAACAGTAGCCCGTGGAGGCTGGAGGGGGTCGATGGTGGAGATGAACAGTATCCCATGAAGTCCTGTTTTGCGGTACGCCACACCCCTTCCGATGAACAGGACCCCCGTTTCGACCGTAGCGCTCCAACACAAGTCTGTTTCCTCCGTTTTGCGGTACGCCACACCCCTCCCGATGAACAGGACCCCTGTTTCGATCATAGCGCTCCAACACAAGTCCGTTTCCTCCATTTTGCGGTACACCACACCCCTCCCGATGAACAGTACCCCCATTTTGACCGTAGGAGGTCTGTTTCCTCCGTTTTGCGGTACGCCAGGCCCCTCCCGATGAATAGGATCCCGTTTCGAACATGGCCGGTCAAACACAAGGCCATTTCCTCCATTCCGTGGTACGCTAGGCCTCGTTTCCATCGGTTGTTCCGTCCAAGCCCCCCCGATGAACACGACGACGCATTCCGTTCCGACCCAGCCGGTTGGCTCCCCATGAACACGACGATGACGATGTTTCTCTGTTCCGACCCAGCCATGTACACGAGCCCTGGCCGTATGTATGCGCGAGTAGGCGTTTGATACCCCGCCCATATGTACGTACGTGGCTATATTTTCTTTCTTCCACACTGGCAGATGTACGTACGTGTACATGCTACGTGCGCCCCTCTACTACGACACGTGCACGCCTCTACATCGACCAGTATGTACGTACATGTTCGTGACCAGAATGACAATGCTACGTACGCTTCGACCAGGTGGGTCCCGACTGTCAGGAACTTCCTTGCGTGCGAAGATATAGCTGGTGGGTCCTAGCAGTCAAGGGGGCGAATCGTTTTTTTCCCATACGCCTTCCTTGCGTGCTAAGATGTAACTGGTGGTTCCCAGCAGTCAAGGGGGAAACGCTTTTTTCATGAAATATGGTGGCCCGTCCGGTGGGTCCCCGCTGTTAGGTGTAGGAATAATTATTTTCCGCGTAATAAGAAGGCACTTCCTTGCTGCGGCCGTGGACCCAGCGATCAGCCTCTCCACGTACAGTCCACGTTCGATGGAAGTCATTTCTTGACCACGTTGAGCACGTCGCGCTGAGAGCACCAGGGCGGTGGACGACGACGAGGCATAGGAAGGGGACGACGCGGTGCCGGGAAGACGCAGCAGTGGATGCCCACGCGTAGAGGAGTATGAGGGTTCACTAGTTCGCTGCGGTGTGATGCTGCCATCGCCGCAGAATAATAGGGGGTGTGGGTGAGTAGAGGGATGGCCTGGCCAGCGGTGGGAGTAGTAGGGGCGGTGAGGCCTCCGCAGCTTCGCAGTCGGCCACGGGAGACAGGATCATGAGGCACGACCGGCGCTGGTTTGGGCGCCTGGAGCAAGAAGACCAGAGGATGAAGAAGCACTACGGCCGTTGGATGGACATTGTATGGTCACTGGAGCTAGAATCGTGCATATTGACTAAGTTGACAAAGCCCTCCGTCCCCGTCAACTTAGTAGGCACAAGTCAGCCTCCCACTATACTAGGTCCCAGCTAGCAGGAGGAGTATTCATTTTTTTGTGCGTAATAAGGAGGCACTTCCTTGTGTGCAAAGATGTAGCTGGTGGGTCCCAGCAGTCAGGGGGAAACATTATTTTTTGCGAAATATGGTGGCCAGTCCGGTGGGTCCCTGCCATCAGGTGGAGGAATAATTATTTTGCGCGTAATAAGGAGGCACTTCCTTGTGGCCGCCGTGGACCCAGCTGTCAGCCTCTCCACGTACAGTACTCTTTCGATGGAAGTCATTCCTTGACCACGCCACGCCGAGAGCACCAGGGCGGTGGACGACGGCGAGGCCTAGGAAGGGGACGACGCGGAGCCGGGGAAGACACGGCAGTGGAAGCCCGCGCGGAGAGGGGTACGAGGGTTCACTGGTTTGTCTGTGGCGTGAGGCTGCCGTCGCTGCAGAATAACAGGGGTGTGGGTGAGTGGAGGGATGGCCTGGCTAGTGGTGGGAGTAGTAGGGGGCGGTGAGGCCTCCGTGGTAGCACAGCCGGCCACAGGAGGCAGGAGCAGGCGACACGACCGGCGCTGCTTTGGGCGGATGGAGCAAGAAGACCAGAGGTTGAATAAGCACTACGGCCGTTGGATGGACATCATACGATCACTGCAGCTAGAATCGTTTATATTGATTAAGTTGACAAAGCCCTTGGTACGCCTGAACTTAGTAGGCCCATAGGTCAGCCTCTGAAATCGTGTGCCCCAGATGTCAGGGGGAGGAATCATTTTTGGGCGGCCGAAGCTAGAATATCTGAGATTGAAGAAGAAGCACGACATCCATTGGATAGACATCCAACGACCACTGCTGCTAGAACCGTGTGTAGACTATAATAAGTTGACAAGGCCTTGCATACGCGTCAACTTCTTTTTTTAGGGGACGCGTCAACTTAGTAGGCCCACAAGTGTGTGGTAGAGAACTTATAGCCCATTTGCGATTTGTAAGAATGTACAGCCCATTTTTGAATTCTAATGGAATTTACTACAACCCATTTACAGTTTGTTAAAATTACAACCCATTTTCTAGCTAGGACAACAATTAATAATTTCAACCAACCGTTCAAGATTTATTAAAAAAAACAACCGTTCAAGAGATAATTCAATAAAATTTCCCACATTTTTATGGGATCCAAAGTATTTTTATCCCGAAATTTCTAGTCAGATCAAATATAAATTTGCATTACGTAAAAATCCAACGAAACATTGCACGCGCAACAATTAAAAATTAAGATTTTCAAAATCCATAAATATTATTTTATAAACTAATTTCGTGTTTGGTGCATTATTTTATAGTTACTACCCAGTTTTTATAATTACATCCCATTTATTATTTTTAAAGCCCATTTTCCTGTTAAGCCTAATGCATCCCTCCTAGGAAAGATTTGCAGCCCAGCGGGGCGGAGAATAACAAATTGACCTCGCCTGGGTATTCCTAAAAAAACATATAGCTGGGCTAGCAATTTTCATCTGGAAAAATAATTAATATCTTGGCTGGATATCTGCCCTGGGATAGACGGGCCACAGCCCGCCTAGTTAATACCCTGCTCTCCTCTAAACAACAACGAAAACATCGCTAAGAAAAACTCTACAATGCTCACGCCTCAAAAACACAAATACTACTCGAGTTGCTTGGTCCCAGCTGTCGGCCGCACCTTGTGCAATTCTCTCGTTTATATTGACTACATAGGTTGACAATGGTGTGGGACTGTGATGTCAGGAAACCAGGAGGAAGCAAAAAAAATATAGTTGTACATGATAAGGAGGCACTTGCGTACGTACGGCTATGGCCCTAGTGGGTCCCTACCGTCATCCAGTCGAAATAAAGTCATCTCCTGAATCCTCATGTTCATTGACCATGTTAACAATGCTCGGCGCCACGACGAGCGCAACAACTTGAAGGATGACAGAGAGGGCCTCGCGGGCCCTACGGATGGTCTAATACAGCGCCCGCTACTCATTCAGGAAGCCAGGATCATCGGACACCTATGAGCACCTTTGAGAGACTAAGACGACATGAAACGGTAAGGCCGCGCTTGGGAGCTCTGGTTTATTTAACACATGTATTAAGATACAAGTGAAATTTACTCGTCATCAGAAACAACGCGTAAAATACAGGCGTAATGAAACCGAGGGCCCGAGGTCTGTAAGTAAAACTGGTGGGTTACGCGTGTAATTTGAGAGACCAGTGTATATTTTACTAGTCTAAATCGACCAACCAAGTGCTTCGCCCAAGACCATCTGCTTTTATTTACAAGCGTCAGTTTTACAAGCGGTTTTGGTTGGAAAACGATGATCCAATCACGGCCTAAGATGATGAGTTAGTCGGAAGATCATATGGTTTCACGTCTAACCTACCCAACTTGTCGTATAGGCTATGAATGAAACATAAGACGATGAACTTCTTAAGCACGGAAACAACAGAAGAGGATGATCTTCTTAACAAGCAAATCACTGGCATTAGATCGACATGCAAAACAATACGAAGCATTATTCTCAGGAGACACGGTCAACAGCTCGTGATGCCGCATGCCACAACATTCCAATCTCAACTTTGCAATCAAACACAAGGCCTGGCATTGCATAGACAATATTCAGAACAAACTCTTAAAATATCTTACATAAGTCAACATTCATGTGACTATGCATCTCGGCAGAGTAAATATTTACTTCTGAACTAAAGACATGAATAGGAAAAAATGATCGAGGGTGCTCACTGCAAAGGACGTCCCACTTAAAAATATCAAATGCATGTCTTCTGGATAACATCAATGAGCAAAAAGTGACAAGGTTTTCCAACTCCAATATACTAAACTAATGTCAAATTTGACAAGCTTTTCCCATTCAAAATATGTAATGCCTATGATTGTGGAACGGGCAGGGTTTGTCATCAGTTTGTCATGTGATAGTCTGGTGGCTCAAGGTGATGATGAATGATTAGAGAACCATTCGGTGTATTGTGCATGATGAAGTATTATGGAGGACACAAACCATACAGACATTTTGTGCAGTTCCACTAAAATCAAGCTGAGCATCCCTGTGGATATCGTATTTATAAGCTGCAAGACCACAAAGACACAGCAGCACACACATGAATATTGGCCCCAGTGTCAACCCACCAATCGGTGGACTAACAAAGTGAAAGTACGGTAAACAGATTACCATACCCAGATGCCCCATCATTGTTGCTTAGAATGACATTGACAGATTTGGAGTCCTGTCCTGGCTTCCTGTACTTGTTTGCGCAATTTTTGCCCAGTGCACTCCACGTGTTGTAGAGTTTCCTATGCTCTCCGCAGACTAGTCATGTCACCAGCGTCTACTAATACTCTGTAAAGCTTCTCGATCATTCCTTGTGTAATGTAGCGCAAACAGTGACTGCTTGTTTCTGCAAAGTGGTAAGACCAATAGGACCCACTAATGCAGCAGTTTGCCTTAGACACATTGGCTCCTTTTGTGCAGTTCAACTAAAATCAAAGTCGGAATAAAACCGAGCTTTAATTTTGATATCCCTATAAGCAACAATAGGTATAAGGAAACAATTACTGAGAAATAACGGTTGATGACTTGTACTCCCAGAAGAAAAACATATACTGATCTAGCTTATCTTAATGGGAAACAAAGCAGGAGAGTAGCAATTCTTAATTAGTGTGATTCATTCATATTAACTGAGACATTATCTTAACAATGCCTTGTTTCAACATGTATAAAGAACAGCAAAGCAGAAAAGTATCATTCCTAAAACAATGCGACTGATTCATTTTAACAGAGACATTATCTTAATAATACCTTGGTTAAACATGTAGAAAGAACTACAAAGCAGGATAGTACCATTTGTAAAACACTATAACCGATATATAATAAGAGAGACATTATCTGAACAATACATTTCTTAAACATGTACTCCGGCCGATCCCTAACAGAAATGGTACTCCCGCCGGTCCTTAACACCATGTGCTTCCATTTACTTATAAAGGGGGTGATACAGAGTTTGTTGAAACAAAGCAACAAGCATCATGTCTGGGTTGGTACCATTTTTGTTCACTACTTAATGGGAAAAGAGAGCAATACAACAGCTTCAATTCAATATTTATTTAAAACAGTACCAATACAAGTAGCACAACATCTCAAAACACACTACACGATCATGTGGATGGGACATGGGACATGGCAGCACCATGTGCGTCCACACGTATAAATGGGTGATGCACACTATGTAGCCAAGCAGCATATTTGCGTTGGTACCATATTTGTTCTCTTTGAAACTTTTTCCTATGTGAGGGCAGCAAATCTATTCCTACACAAACTACCCAACCCCTAGTTTCTTTCCCTTTTCAACAAAGAGTTCGGTTCCTTACAGATGTGTGTACTGTGTTACCCCCTTTTCCCTTTTCGACCAACAAAGCGGCTGGATAGCTAGTCTATACTACTTTCCCTCCCTCCTTTCCTCATTGAACCACGTCCTAGATTCATGCTCCACCCCACCGCACCCTTCTTTCCTCTTTGAACCAAGACCTAGATTCGACTACGGAATCGAAAAAGATCCGCATGAAGCTAGACCAATGACGGTTTCAAGAAACTTATACCTTAGGGTCGTCGGGATGTGGCAAGGTGTGCAACGGGAGGTCGGATCTGCCCACACTACGTACGACAGCGAGGAAGAAGGGGTTGGTGGCCCTCCCGCATAGGCGCTGGGTGAAAGAGAAAAGTGCAGCCGGCAGTGGATTGCCTCCCTCGCCGAAGGCGATAGAGTGAACGCTACACCTACTCCCCTTCCCGGTGCGACGGGATCCGGACGCCTCCTTCGCCAGCTGTGAGGGGGTGAGAGAGACGGAGGCCACAATGCAGTCTTGTTTAGATCTGGTGAAGAGGGTGAGAGACTATGAATATAGCAAACCCTAGCAAAGGAACGCTGAGCCTCCAGTGTGTATATATAGATGTAGTGCGGCGAGAGTGTGGAGAGTGCAAACCCTAGCGAACAAGTGCTGAGGCTCCAGCTTATATATATACTGTAGTATAGACTGAGCTTCGGTGCCTTAACTGCACCTGCTTTTGGCTGTATGATAGGTGGACCAGCCACATTTTGGGCCCACCTATCATAAACCCAAAGGCAGGTGCACTAAAGTCAATGAAGCTGCGTCCATATAGTACTCGTGTATACGACTAATATATAGTGGAGTGGTTTTCTTGTTCTCTCCATAACAATCGTTTTAAATTGTGTAAGTATGAAACGAAACTCTTTATTTAACGTACCAGTGAAGAAAACTACTACTCCCTTTGCTCCTAAATATTTGTCTTTCTAGAGATTTCAACAAATGACTACATACGGAGCAAAATGAGTGAATCTACACTATAAAAAATGTCTATATACATCCGTATGTGGTAGTCCATTTCAAACCACTTGAAAGACCAATATTTAGGAACAGAGGTCGTACTTCCGATGAACTAACGATCCACGCGTCCTGGTCGCACTTCCTGTCCTTCACATGTGGTACACTACCCTGCCTTAAGTGAACAACCACACATGCACCAAATTATCAGAAACTTGTGAGAGTGTGTACAAATAAACAATTTTAATTTCAATTATCAGAAAGGTTTGAGAGTATGTATAGTTTTCCCTCTCTAATAATTATGGTTTGTTGTGTTCAGCCTAAACTTGGTCAAACTTTACAAAGTTTCACTTCAGTCAAATCTAATATGCAGAGTAAATAAAAATGGAGGGCTACTACGTCCATCCGGCTTTTCAGTGCACACTATTTTTTAATCAAAGCTAATAGCTGGACAAATAAAATTACAGGGGAGCTGGAGACAAAGTTGTGAGAAGGCTTAGAAATCAATACAAAACTTATGCTCTTAGTACCAACGTCGATCCTTCTTCGAGGAAACATTTGGTTCATAGCCAATTGTGTGATAATATTGCACCAACGTGAAAGACGACTACGTCTCCAAGGCAACCAAGGTGAACTGACAAAGGATATCATCTTTGTCGATAACAAGCAAAGAGCACTGATGGAAGACAACTTGTTTTTCATTCAAAATCGATCAGCTTCACCAGCCGACACAACCATGAGCATCGATAGGTCATCGTGGTGATGCATCATCCATTTGGCATCAAGTTTGGGTGAGGCACCTATGAAGTTCGACAAATCCTCACTGTGGTATGTTTCTTCTTAGTAAGCAAGCTTGAGGAAGGAAGAACCGCGTGGCAGAGGACAGTGAGGCGGAACAACAATGGCCATCCAATTTTGTGCAGTTCCACTAAAATTGAGGAAGACATGCCCGGGTATGGAGATATGCATCGCTATTTCCAAAAATATAAAAAAGGATATGATGTTGTTGCACCAACAAATAGAAGCATCATGATTATCTTGATGGGAACTAAACCAGGATACCTGAGAAAAAGGCATTTCTTCATTTAACCATTGATAGTATTAGATTAGCAGCAGCAATAGGAGCATATGGACAATGATCGCACAACCACCATGTACTTTTTGTCGAAACAACATGTATACCTCCACCGAGGCATAAATCAGGACAACTTTTCGAGTGGCATTTCCTCTATAATAGTAGGTGATGTTGGACCAGCCGACGAACCCTAGCTACTATACATGGGAAGCTAGGGAGTAGTCTCATAGAAGAAAACCCGCATGCAATGACCTGGGGAGCTGGACCAGTACAAGAAGTTATACCTCACGTGGGTGAGATGTCGCTTAGGCGGGCGAGCAGGATCTGCCGAAACGACGACAGCGAACAAGGGCGCGGAGGACCTTCGTCCGCGCCAGCGCCGGCTCTGAGAGGACGGTGCACATCGGCTTCCTCCATCGCCGATGGTGACAACGTCAACGCTGCACCTCCTCACCTCCTGCAGCAGACGGGATTCGGCCGGATCTGTGACCACCCGTGAGGAGAGAGATAGTGTGGACACTGTCATCTTGTTTTGATATGGAGAGGGTGAGAGAGCAAGACGCGAGAAACTCTATCAAACAAGAGGCTATAATGGAGTAAAATAATCTCTCCATAGCAGTGGTTTTAAATAGAATACGTGCATTCCCGGAAAAAAGAAACGAAAACTGGCGGACAATTTTTTAACGTACCAAGAAAGAAAACTCGATCAAAAACACGCCCCACTTCCACGTCGCAATAGTCGTCGCGCACACACACATAGACATAGACATGCATATCCGTGTTTACATAAAATCCCATTTCCATATCCATCTCCAACCATATTTGTCCAACTGGCACATTATTTACGTTGTTAATTATATACGCGGTAATATTAACGTACATCATCTCTTGTTTGCGGGCGTCCGGACCGCTGGCACGGCCGCTCCTGACCAACCTGAACCCTCTTCATCACCCGCGCGTGCTTCCCGCCTGAAACGGTCAGTGCCGCATTCATGCCCGGCCAGAGCAGACGCGACCTCTCACTGGCACCGGCATTGAAGCGGCGCGCCGGTCAAGGGAGCGTCGCCCACGCCGCTTCCTGGTGCACACAACTGCTCTGCGTTCAAAGGTCGCAATAGCCGGCCATAACATGCATGTAAAATGTTCTTGGGAGTCCGTGCTACAGCTAGCTATCCTCCCCAAACTCGTCAATCTCTTCCAGTAGTACTAGTACTCCATGGCGCGATCCATCGACAAGCAGGCGGGAAAGTTATCGTATACTCGGTTTGCGGTGAGTGGCATGCCGAGCGACCGTGTGGGGTCGATCTGTGGAGGAGGGTGAGACACGAACGCGACAGGCCTGATTTAAAGAGCCCTGTAAAAGCGTGTGAGTTTAGAATTTTCGTGATTCAAACGTTGGTTTGCTCGATGGCGGGATCCAACAAAACGAAATGTTGGTTTCTCCCCGTTTCCATTTTTTCTCTGGAAAAACGGAAACTTTCCACTCCATTTTCATTCCTACTCCAAGGTTGCCCCGTTACAACAATCCAACAAATACAAAGGAAAGCTAACACGCATGCTAATGCATCTCAATGATTCACAGATCATAGCCAATATTTACTTCACAACTAAAGACAGAAGTTGTGAGAGCGTGTACGAAAGAAAAACTACTGATGGGGTCACTACGACTTAAACCCTAAACCCTAAATAGGATTTAATTTCCTGGCTAGGTAGAACCTGTCGAAGGAAAGACGGCTGGCACCCTCGGATCATACGATGCTTTTGTGCAGTTCCACTAAAATCGAGTTGAGCATCCCTGATGGCAAAGATATTGAAGAAGTGTGATTAGAATAATAGTACTGGCACTAGTTCATGAGACATAAACTCATCACAAGTAGAAGCCGGTAGAAGTGGAGAAAGATCGACATGGAGATGGAGCTATGTGGGGAGCTGCGGTAGTGGAGCAAGCCGGCACCAAAAGGAAGATGGACTACCTGGGACGTCAGGCTATAGCTAGAAGGGTAGTTGGGATGCGGCATCGGCCCATACCGCGGTGACCCCCGATTGGGAGGTACCGACTGTGGATTTTCTCCCGCACCGATGTCGACCGCGTCTACACAGAACATTGTTCCCTTTCCCCAGCTGCGGGATCAGTCCGGATATGTGACCAGCGGTGTAGCCACCGTCGTTCTATGCTTGTGAAGAGAGCAACCCAAGCAAGCAGGCTTGTAGCTTAGGCTCCTGCTAGTGTATATATAGTGGTTTTCTTTTTCTCTCCATATCAACCATTTTATATTGCGTACGTGTCATTGAAGAGTGAAATGATGGTTGCTTTTTCCGACTAACTTACTGTGTGATTTGACTGCTCCTTTAGTGGCCCATACACATACTCCCCCTATGTGTATGGAACAGTCACACATACACATGGACGTAAAAACGCGCGCGACGCCCTAATGCATGCATGTCCGAGCACACGACGAAACACACACGGTCACTCTCAAGTGCTTAACCTACACGTGCATGCACACACATACCCAGCCAGGGTGAGCTAGTGACCGTATAAACACCGAAAAATGTATATATTGAGCGCAATGAGCATATTATGAAGTCCGCTGACCGTATTTTTAGAAATATACAGTGATAGACGGTGTATTTATCTCGTTTGAAATTAAGCCATATTAACCTGAGAGGAGGCAGTATGGACTAGCATTACTTTGCTGTGTCCCGTCAACTTGTCGAACAAGGAGAAGCTTGCAGGACGGGATAAGCTTGCGCGTGGTGGCTCGCAGGACAAGGAGAAACTTTTGACTAATACAAGGTCTCTGAGAGAGTCCTGGATTAGGGGGTATCTGGACAGTCGGACTATAACCTTTGGCCAGACTGTTGGACTATGAAGATACAAGATTGAAGACTTCGTCCTGTGTCCGGATGGGACTCTCCTTGGCGTGGAAGGCAAGCTTGGCAATACGGATATGTAGATCTCCTTCCTTGTAGCCGACTCTGTGTAACCCTAGCCCCCTCCGATGTCTATATAAACCGGAGGGTTTAGTCCGTAGGACACAATAACATACAATCATACCATAGGCTAGCTTCTAGGGTTTAGCCTCTCTGATCTCGTGGTAGATCAACTCTTGTAATACCCATACCATCAAGAATAAATCAAGCAGGACGTAGGGTTTTACCTCCATCAAGAAGGCCTGAACCTGGGTAAAACATCGTGTCCCCTGCCTCCTGTTACCATCCGCCTTAGACGCACAGTTCGGGACCACCTACCCGAGATCCGCCGGTTTTGACACCGACATTGGTGCTTTCATTGAGAGTTCCTCTGTGTGGTCGCCGTTAGGCTTGATGGCTCCTTCTATCATCGATAGCGATGTAGTCCAAGGTGAGACTTTTCTCCCCAGACAGATCTTTGTGTTCGGCGGCTTCGCACTGCGGGCCAACTTGCTTGGCCATCTGGAGCAAATCGAAAGCTACGCCCCTGGCCATCAGGTCAGGTTTGGAAGCTTAAATTACACGGCCGATATCCGCGGAGACTTGATATTCGACGGATTCGAGCCGCTGCCTTGTGCGCCACGCGGTCACGATGAGTATGATTTAGCTCTACCATTGGACCGTATTCAGGAGATCGCACCGGCAGCCGCTTCGAGCCTCAATTCGGTGCCAGTTGCGCCATCCATGGACGGGTGGATAGACCCCGTCACGGAGGCCGTATCCTCAGCGGCGATCGAGCTGAATATCGACCTTACCCTTCACGAGAGACGTGTTGCCAAACTGCCGGATCCTTCCCCGGCCATGGACTCGAACCGCCTGCGCCCGTGCCTATCAAATCAGACTGGGTGCCAATCATGGAGTTCACCTCCGCGGATATCATTCAGCACTCGCCCTTCGGCGACATACTGAATTCATTAAAGTGTCTGTCCTTGTTAGGAGAGTCCTGGCCGAACTATGTCCGGCAGGATTGGGATGCGGATGACGAAGAAATTCGCCGCCCACCCACCACCCACTTAGTAGCCACTGTCGATGACTTAACCGACATGCTCGACTTCGACTCCGAAGACATCAATGGTATGGACGACGATGCAGGAGACGAACAGGAACCATTGCCCACAGGGCACTGGACGCCCACTTCATCACATGACGTATACATGGTGGACACACCAAATGAAAACGACGACAAGGAATGGAAGGACGCAACGAAGGGTTGTCCCCTCGAGAAGCAGTCAAAGCGGCGGCATAAGCGCCGCTCCAAATCCCGCCTCGACAGAAACAACGATCATATAGACCCAGCGTTAGAGCAGGGTGAACCATCGCCGGACCACGGCAACACGGAGAATCAAACCGAACAACCCGACTCTGTCAAAGATAATAGTCCGGATGACATCACACCGAACAAACACCCGGAGCAACAGAATGCCCGTCAAAGGCTTGTTGCCACCGTGAGGAGTCTAAAAAAGCAGAAGCAAAGGCTCAAGGCTACGCAAGACACACTCAGAATCAGATGGAGTAAAGTACTCAACACAGCAGCGAAGTACAACGGTAATCGCCCCACCAAGAGCTACCCGAAGCGGAAGTTGCTACCTGAATTCGATGAGGAGGCCTTAGATCCCCCGCAACCAAAAATTAAAACGGCCATCTGGCCAGATAGACGACCTCACAGCCAACATAGAGCGGCAAACAACGCCGCACATAAGCCAATACACGATCCATGCGAGGGCTCGCATCAAAAGGACGGCGCAACCAGATCCATCTATGGACCACGCAAGCGCGCTCTAGCATACGATGCAACACAACAAACATCCGAACAACGCGGTACACCCAGATACAGGGGTGCCGCACACCCCCTATGTTTCACCGATGAGGTGCTGGACCATGAATTTCTAGAGGGATTCAAATCCGTAAACATAGAGGCATACGACGGAACAACAGACCCTGGGGTGTTGATTGAGGACTATATCCTCCATATCCATATGGCTCGAGGAGACAATCTCCACGCCATTAAGTATTTACCCCTCAAACTCAAAGGGCCAGCTCAGCACTGGCTTAAAAGCCTCCCCGAAAGCTCCATTGGAAGCTGGGAAGAGCTCGAAGACGCTTTTCGGGAAAAATTTCAAGGGACTTATGTCTGTCCTCCGGATGCGGACGATTTAAGTCATATAACTCAACAGCCCGGAGAGTCAGCCCGAAAGCTTTGGAACAGGTTTCTTACTAAAAAGAACCAAATAGTCGATTGTCCGGACGCTGAAGCCTTGGAATCTTTTAAACACAGTGTCCGAGATGAATGGCTTTCCAAACACCTCAGCCAAGAAAAGCCGAGAACAATGGCAGCATTAACAAGCCTCATGACCTGCTTTTGCGTGGGCGAGGACAGCTGGCTAGCCTGATGCAGCACCAGCGACCCAAGTATATCCGAAGTTAGAGATGGAAACGGGAAATCACGACGCAGCAAAAATAATAAGCGCCGGAATAAAGAAGACAACACGAAGAGCACGGCGGTAAACGCCGGATTCAGAAGCTCTCAGCCAGGTCAGCAAAAGCCTCCCTCTAAAGGCGCCAGAGATGAACTGTCCAGCCTAAACAAAATTCTGGACCAAATATGTCAGATCCATAGCACCCTCGATAAACCTGCAAATCATACCCACAGAGAATGTTGGGTCTTCAAGCAGTCCGGCAAGCTCAACGCCGAACATAAGGGGCAGGATACACCAAGCGAAGACGAGGATGAGCCTCACAAGCAAAGCACTGGGAACAGAAGAAATTTCCACCAGAAGTCAAAATAGTAAACGTGTTACACGTGATAAAGGGGAGAAACAAAGCGGCACTCCCAGATAAATATGCCCAAGGGCCTATCACCGCGGAGTTCTGCCACTGGCCGTCTCAACCGATCACCTTCGACCATCAGGATTACTCGGCAAGTATCCGGCGCACAGGATGGGCTGCCTTGGTATTAGATCCAATAATTGACGGATACCACTTCACACGAGTCCTGATGGACGGTGGCAGCAGTCTAAACCTAATATATCAGGACACAATCCGTAAAATGGGGATAGACCCAACGAAAATTTGCCACAACAATACTACCTCTAAAGGAGTAACGCCAGGCCCAGAGGCTCATTGCACGGGCTCCCTGCTACTAGAGGTCATATTCGGCTTCCCCGATAACTTCCGTAGTGAAAATTTAACCTTCCACATTGCTCCGTTCCAAAGTGGCTATCAAGCACTACTTGGACGCGAAGCTTTCGCTCGCTTTAATGCAATACCGCATTACGCTTCCCTCACGCTTAAGATGGCCGGTCCACGTGGCATCATTACAGTAAATGGAAATATTGAGCGATCCCTGTGCACCGAAGAGAGTGTGGCTGCCTTGGCAGCCGCACACTAAAACGGCCTCACCAACTAAAGCATTCGATAGGTCGTCAAGACTACGGACACGGTTAGAGGAGTCTGGCGCAGCTATATGTAATTCATACAGGTTTGATGGCCACACCCCTATTACAAATACAAGGGGCTCAACGCGCGCAAACAAGTGGCAAATTTTACTCATCTTGAATTGTACATGGTTCTTTAAACCTACCTTTTTGCATGACAACTTTTCACATAAGTTCCTCTCCTTTATAGATGACCATCGTGCTACACCCGTCCAGGATACGGCACAACGGAGACACAGGCGCAGACATGCAGCAGGGACCCATTCCAAGGATTCTTTCTAGATTAAGACCCTGCGTCAACCTTTTTTACTATCTCTTGTTGATACACATCCCTCGGATTCTCAGTACAATTGAGAAGGATGTTGACGTCTTGCCATGTGGCCACGTCAGAATAATGCACGTACCTGGACACCAGGGGCTTCTTACAAAGGGCACTGTTTAGGCCCGGTTTACACCATAAAGACCGAATACCTTAGGGAGTGTTTGGCGTCGCGAGTTTGGCCTTATATGCATCAGCTCCGAATCATGTCTTTGGTCAAATGTTGGGTTTGCCCGGCTCCTGTGTTTTGCTGCCTTACGTTCCGCTCTATCGGCTAAGGCGGCACCAGGAGAACTACTGCGATTGTGCCCTGGTTCATCCGGACGAGCACCTCAGTAGAGAAAGCCGAAAACTGACTGTCATGATATAGCGTGAGACTGGTCAACCACTCGATGACCTATCAGAATCTTAGAATTCCTCCGCCTTAACGAAGGGCCGTTTCCCGGCAAGGCATGTATGCACCCCAAATTCGGGTGAGTGCGGAGCCACCAGGGGCTATATAGTAGCCCCACTGTCAAACTCCTCTGGCTAAGTGAAATTGTTAAAGCATTATAGTCCGGTTGCCTAGTTCGCTGCGCTATCACCTCCTTAATAGGACCAGTACGTTGGATTAAGTGTGAACATGCGTCTTCTACAAACACCCCCGCTTTATATGCTTGGGGGCTGAAGCCGATGACTGCAATCTTTCAGGATATACATACGTAAACGGACTCACGAGAGGCATCATATTACTTTCGGGCAAAAGTATAATTACAGCCTTGATAAATTCACTAAAACATTGTTTTTACAATGGGAATACATGTCACTCAAACATAATATTCTTTGAGCACTGGGCCTCTATCAAACAAGCACCCTCAAGAACTTTTTCAAAATAGTGCTCGGTAGTCACTCGGCCTATGGCCGAACCCTGCGCCGCAACAATGGTAGCATCCATCTCCGCCCAGTATGCTTTGACACGGGCAAGGGCCATCCGCGAGCCTTCTATGCATGCCGACCTCTTCAACGCATTGATGCGTGGCACCACACCAAGGAACTGATGCACCGGGCTAAAATAGATGTTTGGCTTTGGCCTTTCCGGCCACAGCTGATCCCCGACAGACCTCATGGCGAGTCTGGACAACCTATTGAGTTCGGCCCATTCGCCTAGCTGATCAGTCAATGGAAGCGGATGCTCTGGAACGTTAAACTGCAACCAGAACAGCTTGTCCACTTCACGATCTGTTTGATCTCGGAAGTATTCGGCCGCATCGACTGCGCTCACCACCAAGTCCAGATATGCCTCTGCCGAACTCCACAGTCGATCCAGAGGGGCATACCGCGGATATCCGAACTTCCTCTGTGGCATAAAGGGCTTCCCAGCCACAATATCTTCGGCTTCACGCAGCTCCTCCTTCTTCGCTCTCATAGTAGAGCGGGTATCTTTGGTCGCCATCGTGGCCTTTTCAAGGTCCGTCGCCTTCGCTCGGTTTTCTTCTTCAAGGAACCAGACTGCAGTGTCTTTTAACTTTACAGCCATCTTGGCCATTTTCTCTTTGCTCTCGCAATGCGCGGCCTTCTGGGCTCTCAACTCTTCGGCCACCTTCAAAGCAGCCGCATTACTACTCCTTGCTTGTTCTTTGGCTTGGGAAAGTTCCGCCCGAAGGGTCTCCACGGTGGCAGCTCCATCTGTAGTCACAACATATTAAAGATACTGGCACCACGCTGCTCTTCCTATGTGACATTCACCAAAAAATATCACTTACCCTGTGCCTCGTCAAGCCGCTTGTTAACAAGCTCGATGTCGGCATCTGCCGCATCCAGTCGCCGCTTTACTTCGGCAAACTCATTAGTCTGGCTAGCCACCGGAGCTTCCACCACCTGTACGTAAAAGTGGTATGGTTATTACCTGGGACTACGATCCTCTATTTGCCGCCGTTCTCGGTGACAACCAGAGTCTCAGGGGCTACTACCTACACAGGGCACACCTAAAAATGTGCGGTACTATCACAAATGTATATCATTTTACGTACCTCAAAGCCCGTTAGTAGACTCATAAAGGCCTCACGCAACCCGCTTTCGGCGGACGAAATCCTTTCCATCACCATGCCCATCAACATACGGTGTTCTTCCGAGATGGTCGCTTACTTCAGCGGATCCCTCAGTGCGTCCGGCTGCATACCAGACGGCACCGGACTCTTTTGTTTGCCCTCTTCAAGGGTCGGATACTGGGGACTTCGGGTGACCATAGGATTATCATCTAGCCTCACCGGACCCGGCGAGGCCCTCCGTGACGACACCTCAAGGTCGCTCGCTTCTTGAGCGGGGGAGTCCGGGGGAGGCATTTCGCTCTCCATCATCTCCGGAAGAAGATCCCCTGAAGACGAGCTCTGTTGAGAAGGGCTAAGATCCGAACTGCAAGATAAATGCTTCGGTTATTTTCCTCGGAAGTAAGGTATAATATCTTTACTATTAAGCATTTTTTATCACTTACGGCTCGTTAGAGGGCTGATCCCCGCGCGGACTTTGTGCGGCAAGAGCACCCTCCGAGGCAGGACCCTCTGGTGGAGACTTCTTCTCCCGTTTGGAAGCCTTGGTTTCCAGCACTTCAGAGGCGGTCCTCTTCCTTCCCTGGAGCGAGAGAATGTCAGATTCTTCCCCTTGGTTATCATCCTTCATGGAGGCGCTTATTCCCTCGGTTGGAATTGGTAGCGGTGGGGGCCCGCTTTCGCCCTCATTATTCCCCCCTTTATCTTCCTTTGAGGGCGCCAGGCAAGGCGCTAGCTCGAGCATCTTTTCCAGTATCGGATTGTCCAAACCCTCAAGAAGGGGGGCCGAACACCGAATCATCTTTGCCTTTGTTAGCCAGTCCTGGTCAAAGAGTGATTTCTCAGAATGACACCATGATAAATGAAAGGCGGTGTGTTCGGCTAGAGGATTACTTACTTGGTCGGCGGTGCGGTTGCTGCTCAGGCCCACGTCCTCGGTAGTATCCGGACACTCTATTTGGGGTCCGAAGAATGATTTATACATCTCCTCGTGCGTCAGGCCGAGGAAATTCTGAATAGTGCATGGTCCTTCTGGGTTGAACTCCCACATGCAGAGGGGCCGACGTTTGCAAGGCTGGACTCGACGAACCAGCATGACTTGCACCACCATAACCAGACTGACATCTCCTTTGAAGAGATCTTGAATGCGGCTTTGTAGTATAGGAAAGTCCTTGGCTGGACCCTAGCTCAGCCCTCTGCTAATCCATGACATCAGTTGTGGTGGAGGGCCCGAGCGGAAAGCAGGGGCAGCCACCCACTTGGCACTTCTGGGAGCTGTGATGTAAAACCACTCATGTTGCCATAATCCGGACACCTCTGGAAAGGAACCATTTGGCCATGGAGCTCCAGCGATCTTGCTTATTAATGCGCCTTCGCACGCTACATGCTGCACCTCGACCATCTTCGGTTTCACGTCAAAGGTCTTGAGCTACAGGCCGAAGTGAGGGGTAATGCGGAGGAAGGCCTCACATACGACAATAAATGCCAAGATGTGGAGAAAGGTGTCCGGGGCTAGATCGTGGAAATCTAGCCCGTAATAGAACATCAAGCCCCTAACGAAGGGATCCAGAGTGAGGCCTAGACCTCGGAGGAAGTGGGAGACGAACACAACGTTCTCGTTGGGTTCGGGAGTAGGGACGACCTGCCCTTGGGCAGGCAGCCGATGCGAAAACCTCGGTGGTCATGTATCTGGCCTCCCTCAACTTCTTGATATCCTCTTCCATAACGGAGGAGGGCATCCACCAGCCTTGAAGGCTAGATCGGGACATGATTGAAGGTCCGAAGCACCTGACCTGGGCTTTGGGTGTTGGAACTCGAGGCGGGGGAAGGATTCGATTGAGCACGGGAGGGAAAAAAGTAAAAGCCTTGTCCCTTTATAAAGAGGGTGAATATCAAGCGTCCTCCTAGTGGCCGTTTGGGACTTGCCTAAAATCTAGGAGTCCTAGGCACGGTTGGGTTACCCATGACCGTATTGATGAGAATCCCGTAATTAGGGGAACACGATCTCTGCTTTGACAAGACGTGTCAAGAAACTGCCTCACGTTATGTGTGGAGTTGGTTAAAGAAAAACGGTTCGAATAAATCACTGAGCCATGGCCTGATGTCATGTTGCCAAAGAGTGTCAGTAGATTAAGATTTGTGGAAATATTATTCTCTCTACGGTGGTATGTGGAATTTATTTTGCAGGGTCTGACACTATCCTGGTATTCGAACTATTCTGTGATGTGTTCGGAGGAGGAACCCGCCTTGCAATGCCGAAGACAACACTGCGCACCGGACTCATCGTCATTGAAGCCTGGTTTAGGGGCTACTGAGGGAGTCCTGGATTAGGGGGTATCCGGACAGCCGGACTATAACCTTTGGCCGGACTGTTGGACTATGAAGATACAAGATTGAAGACTTTGTCCCGTGTCCAGATGGGACTCTCCTTGGCGTGGAAGGCAAGCTTGGCAATACGGATATGTAGATCTCCTTCCTTGAAACCGACTCTGTGTAACCCTAGCCCCCTCCGGTGTCTATATAAACCGGGGGGTTTTGTCCGTAGGACACAATAACATACAGTCATACCATAGGCTAACTTCTAGGGTTTAGCCTCTCCGATCTCGTGGTAGATCAACTCTTGTAATACCCATACCATCAAGAATAAATCAAGCAGGACGTAGGGTTTTACCTCCATCAAGAGGGCCCAAACTTGGGTAAAACATCATGTCCCCTGCCTCCTGTTACCATCCGCCTTAGACGCACAGTTCAGGACCACCTACCCGAGATCCGCCGGTTTTGACACCGACACTCTCCCTCGCTCAGGCGGTGGATGTGCAACAGTTAATTCGGTGTCAGATTGCTAGAAGCATACACTATACTAGTACTACTATTGTTCGACTTCTCGAAGAGGCGAACAGCCAAGCGCAAAGTTAACTAGTACTAGTACTACTACTATAGTCTATATAGGTATGTACTATACTAGTACTAGGAACCGGATGGAGGAGCGTCTGCACTCTTATTATATTTTTAAAATGTGATAAAGAAATCTTCAACACATTTGGTTCTCTTCGAGGGTTCTCGCATGTGATAATGGAAGTTGATTGCATTGCCACAATTCTCTCTTAATTCTGGCTCATATCCTGTTACAAATAGGAGCGCTCGGTAATATTTCCTCTTTTTTGGTTATTCAGCATGTAAACAGGTCAGCAAACCTTGCGGCGCATCTTTGTGTGAACCGTGCTTGCTGCACTTTGAATGTGGCCGAGAGCTGGCTTGATGAAACACCTCGCTTCCTACTTCTTTTTTGCGGGGTACCTCGCTTCCTAGTGACCAGTGTCTTGGCTGATCGTCCTGAGAATGCTTATATATGAATAAATCTCTCTCATTTACCCGCAAAAAAGATTAATCCATATTAATCAGAAAGGAGGGAGTATGGACTAGCACCGCTTTTTGGTGCATCCCGTCAACTCGCAAAATGAGTAGAAGCTTGCAGGACAAGGTAAAGCTCGCTTACGCCTTTTGACTAATGCAACCTACCCTCGCCCAGGCGGTGGACATGCACCAGTTCATTTGGTGTCAGATTGCCAGAGGCATACACTGTAGTACCGAACATGCAGAGTACCATCATTGTACGACTTCACGAAGAGGCGAAGAGCCAAGCACAAGGTTTAGTAGTACGAGTAGTACTACTACTAGAACCGCATGGAGGAGCGTCTGTACTCTTATTTTTTTAGTCTCTGATAAAGTACACAATTATTCCGGAGAAGGGTGGAAAATGTCAGCCCAACATGCAATGATGATATCGATCAACCATGCTCGAATATATCTTGGCCTCCGTGTGAGCCCGTGTGTGTGTGTTCTCGCTCCTCGTCTCTCTCAAGGAACGGCGGGTTGGCCATTTTGCTGTCAATTGAGATCGGCTTGCTCACACTCCGGTCCCACATGTCAGTGATATGCCAAGAGGAGGTGTGTTGACCTACTGGCCATACGCGTACTTGGTTTTGCACCTTCATACTACTCCTCCCTCCGTCACAGTTTACAGGGCGCGCTTCATTATGATGCATTTCTCTCAATGCATTTCCACCACCAGAGAGACTTTAGACGTGTTTGGTTTAATGCTCAATTAATTAGGGCACGGTAACCGCAATCAAGTCCACAGTTTTCTCTCGATGTACTATGGAGTGGAGTAAGTGCATGCATGTCTGTACACGGGGTGGAAGCACTGCATGCATGTGTGTACGCATTGTTTCCTCTAGTAATAGACGCCGTGCTATAACTACCAATGCTATTTTTTAGGTCGATCGCTAGTCGCCTTGGTCCTAGAGATTTTTTCTTTTTCTGCAGCACGCTCTATAAACAATGACAGATGGAGTAGTATGAGCGGATTCAAAGAAGAGCGTATTGATGGCTGCTTCTTCCGAGCAACTTACAGTGGGAAAGGTGGGGCTTATGACTTGACTGCTCATTACTCACTATTAATGCGGCGCAACGACCGGGCTGAGTCTCCCATGCGGCTGTGCAGTACCCCCTCGGTACTTAAATATACTCTGGACTACTTGTCTTTCTAGAGATTTCAACGAGTGACTACTCAAATATTTGTGTTTTTAGAGATTCGAATGGACTACAACATACATATGTATATAGACATATTTTAGAGTGTAGATTCACTCATTTTGCTCCGTATGCAGTCACTTGCTAAAATCTCTAGAAAGACAAATATTTAGGAACGGAGGGAGTACACATACGAAGCAAAATGAGTGAATCTACACTCTAAAATGTGCCCATTTGAAATTTGTAAAAAGACAAATATTTAGGAACCAAGGAGTATAATTTTGGGCATGGCACATGGACCCGGATGCCGAAGAGGCTTCTGGCAATGCTATCAAGCTTCCAGCATTTGTTTACATAATTGACGTACTATACAAATAATTTTATAGCGGCATGAAATTGTACAATGGTGTGAGCTTTCATCTTTTGTTTCGTGTGTCTTGCCATCGATGCTCTTTCGGAAACAATAAAAAACTAACTTCCTTGCTAATGCATCTCAATTATTAGCAGATCAGAGCTAATATTTACATCACAACTGAAGACAAAGTTGTGAGAAGGTGTTAAATTAAAATTTATCCATGCTTTCATTGGCAGCAACGTCCCCCCAGCTTTGTCTAAATCGACAAGGCATGTTGAGAAAAAAGTATCTGTCTGGAGAATGCAACATTCCGATCATTTTGTGCAGTTCCACTAAAATAGAGTTGAGCGTCCCTCTTCCAAAGATATTAAGTGTCGTTACGATAATAGAGGACTGCTGATGAAACAATAAACACACAAATAGAAGCCGGTCACCTTTGTAGTCTCTCTTAAGACTAACTAGTTGGAGAAGATTAGGCTCAGAATTGGATGAGGAGGATAGAGCAAAACCAATCTCCCTTTGTGCAGTCGCACTAAAATGTAGGGACGTTTCCCGTGTGAGATTTTAGTACAACTGCACAAAACACTCTTAAGAAAAAAGTGATTTGTGCATTTCACCAAAAGGTCGCAATAGCAACAAGGTGAAATGGATAGCCTTGTTTGCAAAAAAGAGGTAGAAAGGAAACAATTACTGGCCAATAATAGTTGATGACACATGCAACGACAAAAAATAAGCATATTCCTTGTCCTAAGGGAAGATAAAAAAATGGTTGTGTTTGTCTAAAACGGTGTGAGGACGAGATTGCAATATGGAAAGTATGCCGGAAGAGCTACGTTTTGGGCAAAGAACTATGGAAGATCCACATGCAGCGACGTGGGAAGACGGGCAGTGGAGCATGGCCGGAGGGGATACTTGGAGGTCGTCGGGATGTAACTAGGTGAGCGGCGGCGGGCGGAATCTGCCCATACTGCGGCAGCGAGCAGGTGGCATAGGCCCTACCGCACCGGAGCTTGGCCAGAGAGAACAGCATGTACAGCAGATCGGGACGTGATGCCTCGGCGTCGTCGAACGGAGAAACGATGCACGTCCTCCCTTTCCGCTGGCGGACGGGATGCGGTGGATCAGTGACCAACGGCGAGAGAGAGAGGCCACCGCAGCCTTGTGTGAGATACTCTGAAGAGAGACAAACCGGGCAGGCAGGCTCCATAGTATATAGTGGAGCGGACTACCTTTTTCTCCATAAAAATCGTTTTATATTCTGTGTACGTGCCATTGAGTGATATAACTTTATTTAAAAATAACGTGCCACGCATCAAGTCAAACTTTGTTTCGTGCACGCGTGGTACACGACCTCCGTAGGTAAACAACCGCTACACGCGTTCAAATTAGCATGTGGGCTGCCATTTCATACAGAAATGAGCTCCATAGTGTACCCGCGTGGGTGTGGCTAGGCACGAAGTGTGAGTACGTGCACGGTGCACCTATTCTCTTCTTGTATACGTACACCACCTACATGGGGTTGTGTGAGAGAGATAAAAACATAGAGAGATATAGTGTGTGGGTTCGTGAGAGTTTTTTTTTGGGGGGGGGGGGTCAATAAAAAAATGTAACATATGCAATGTGTGTGAAATAGAGTCCTGGATATATCATATATATAGAGGGGGCGATCCACGAGAAGAGAGTGGAGGTATCATCATCTTGAGGTGTCCATAGAATCGAAGAGAGGGATGATGTGTGTATGTGTGCGTGCACGATCGATAAAGAGTGCCATCGAATTTGTGTGTGCCCACGTTAGAGATATAGAGTGGATGGCCTACTGGAACATTAGAGGGGACATGTGCAGTTTGTCTCTGTGGCATGGATACCTACCTACAGTGCTCGACCATTGGTGTGTGGTGGGAGAGGGAGGCCTAATTAACTATAGAGGTACAATGGCTGGTATATGTGTGGAGGAGGAGAGAGGCCTACGTCATGTATTAAGGGAGATCGATCTACCTCATGTATTAAGGGAGATCGATCGACATCCATGCATATGTATAGGAGAGGAATAAGGTTGGGAGAGAGATAGAGCTAGAGTGTCGGAGGGGGTGGTAGTGGAGTTGCTTCTAACAAATGGTGGGATAGGCTTGCTAGACAACCAGAGGGCACGCCTGCAATATCAATAAGAGAGGGGATGGCTGCCTGTCTGTGCACGTGCGTGTGAGAGACGGGTCAGGAGGCATGCACAAATGATGAGGGGAGACGTTATGGCTGTGGTAAGCAGACGTAACTACATAGGAATATCAATCGTCCTTTTTCAGAGAAAGGAGAGACATAACTTGTGAGGTACGTCGATCGATGGGGGGGATAGTTAAAGTCGACCTAGGTATATGTTGGGACATCGATCGGTATACATGCATGTGTGTGTTAGAAGCAAATGAGGCACTGGGAGAAGGATAGAGAGAGAGGGATGCATCTACGAGGTGGTGCGAGAGTCATACTATATCGAAGGGGAAGGAGTGTGCGAGTACGAGATCGATGAAAATAGTGGTGGGAGTGAGGCATGGATGGTGATAAGAGAAGAGGGGAAGCTTGTGTTTGTGCTGGGCACACCTGGCTAGAGAGGCATATCGATCGATGTGTGTCGTAAAGAAGGAGCTGGGCCTACACACACCGTGGGTGAACGACCTAAAGTGAAAAGACGAATTTGCGCGATGGAGCTAGAGAATGCTGAGGGAGGGTGAGAGGGATGCGGGTGTGTGCATGCACGAGAGAAAGTTAGCGCTAGCTACAAAGGTAAGATGATTGTTTGGGTGTAAAATATGAATAGAGATCATACTTCATTATAAAAAGAGAATTCGGGTATTTGAAGAATTTATCATAGTGTTTTAAACCGACGCATGTGTGAATATATATAACGGTGATACACATGGTGTGGTTATGAACATGTTATACTACATATAATATATTTTATCTCTACTCTAATAAAAAAACGGAGTTGTTGATGATGGTGTGCCTGCCATCCTGCAATATAGGCCGTCCGATTTATATCTGACGGACAGGAAGGAAACTATGGCAATTTTGAAAAAAAGATACCCACACCCCTCTCCATATTTGCAAATTAGGCCTCCCCTTGATCATGTTGATGTTCTGTGGAACGCATGGGCACCTTGCTAGTACTACGTATAATATATAGAACATTGATCATAATTTGGGCTAATGTGTGGCTTTTGCAGCTCAGGTCTAAATACTTGTCATAATGTAGGGGGCGGGGCACTATACTATGTGTGATAAACACGGTGTACGTATGGAACATGGTTTAGATTATTAATATATAGTTAGAACATCAAATGTACTATTATTTGGAATCAACATCAAATGTATTCAAAAAATAGAATTCGAGTTCATGTAGTACACATAGTTCATATCTATCTCTATAGTAATCATGTGGTGTGTTATTAAGGTAATACACGAATGATGGTTGAAGTTGGCAACAATCATGATTGTAGATTCTTACTGAAATAGAGAAATGAATTCAAATTTAGTTCGAATTGGAGCGGTAGTATAGACATTTGGAATGCACTAAAATGTTGGTATGAGTAGGATACATGCATCATACAGCAAGCGAAAAAATTTAATTGGACATAACATGAATTCATACTCCCTCCTTCTTCCATCTATATAGAGCGTAATGCGTTTTTTAAGACCGCCTTTGACTATTGACAAGATTAATAGTACATGACATGCACAATGTGAAAATTATATCATTGAAAGAACCTTTCACGGACGAATTTAACGGTGTGCTTTGTGTAAGTTGCATGTCATATATTATTGCTCTAATATTTGGTCAAAGTTAGCACCGAAAAATGCATTAGGCCCTATATAGATGGAAGGAGGGAGTAGCTTTGAATAGCATTTTTATAGTAAAACGGGGCAAGACTGTGTCTTTGTGTGGTGTGAATAGTTTTATTTTTTTTCATTTTATTTTTGGTTGAGGGAAGTGAGAATTGATTTGTGTCGGTGTACTAGAGTAGGGGTACCCTAATACCCCGAACTTGTGCACGGGCAGTCGCAGCGTCCCGCGGCAAGGCTTGCCGGGTGACCGCCAAGGTCCTCCGTGGTTCCTTTGGAGCCATTCAAGAACAAAGTATCCAAGCCAAGGAGACAAGACCCCGGCAAGAGGAGCTTGCCGGGAAGGCCAACCAAGGCATGTCAAGACCCCGGCAAGAGGAGCTTGCCAGGAAGGCCAACCAAGGCACCTCAAGGAACTTGCCGCGACGCGCCACGCGCCCCGGCAAGGCCCGGTGAGCGACAAGCTCCCGGACGCGACAAGACAATGACCGCGGCAAGGCGCTTGCCGCGGCAAACCACTCTGCGCCCGCGCTCCAGCACATCCACCAACGTGTCGCTCTGGGACCCTTCCAGGCGTACGTGGCGGGAGGCTGTGCAGCCAGGGGTGCGCGGTGGCAAGCGGCGCTGACAAGATTGCCATCATGGAGAGCGGTGGCGTCCCTGACGGTCCCTTTTGCATTGTTTAGGCGATGCAGACGGGCATTTAATGCCTTTGTCCCCTGCCGTCAGGGTTAGGTATGATATACTGTAGCAGGTAGTTGTACCTACCGCATCACCTTTCCATTTTTATCCTTGTCTATGTTGCCACCTGTCGGTGACCCCTTGAGCATATAAAAGGAGGCCCATGCGCAACTTAGAGGGGGCTGATTCGGAGGAAGAGAACACTCAGGCTCGGTCTCGTTAGCTGTTGGTGTGTACTGTAGCACTCCGCACTCCCGAGCAAGAACTCAATACAAACCACAAAGCAGGAGTAGGGTTTTACGCATCCGTGCGGCCCGAACCTGGGTAAACTGCTCGTGTGTTTTCGCCTCGATCTGCTCTTCGTGCGACCTCCGCCCCCGCCGAACCGAAAGGGACTCGGTCCGCCGGTCCCATAGGTGTTCGTGGATCAGTCCCCCGACATCTTTGGCGCGCCAGGTAGGGGGGCGTCGAGGTTGTGTGAACCAGATCTGGCATTCACGCGAGCTAGATCTTCATCATCTTCATCGACATCCCGCCGAAGAAGAAGGCTTCGGAGGCGGCTGCTCCGTCCGCCCCACCACCGCCGGAGCAAACGGCTGATGAGGCGGACATTGGCGGAAGAACGGGCATCGACGAGGGAGCTCGCGGTGCTGCCAGGTCCAAGGACAAGGCTGCGCTGCCCATCGGCGGCGTGGCCGGCTCCCACAATGACCGGGCGCACTCCAAGACCTCGGCGTCCGTGCATGCACCGCGCCCATCTCAGGAGGCGCGGGACCGGCAGCGTCATGGTACTCACGGTACCATGCGTTTGCTGGACCAAGATCGAGCTGGTGGATCTCGGAGTGCTCAAGACCAGCATGCACGCCAGCATGCTGGCACGAGCAAGGCACGGTCGCCTGGACAGGATACTGCTCCTTCTAACATAGTTAGAAGTTCGAGCATATCTCGCTCCTCGCACCGTTCGCCACCGCCACCCGCCACTCCAGCAGAAGCTTTGGCGCGAGCTCAACTACTCCTGGACTGCCTTCCAACGGCAGACAAGATCGATGACTGGAGGGCGACCATTCAGAATCTCATCGGCTTCGCCAACGGCGACACTCAACGGCAGCCAAGCACGTCGCAACCGCAGCAAGTCAGCCAGGCACGAGCCGGTGGCGACAAGACCGATGGGGGTGCAACCACTGTGCACTCTCTGCCCCAAAGGCCAAGATCGCTGACTCGCCGGATCCACCTCGACAGCGACTCCACCGCGTCATCACATCCACGAGCTCGTCGCGATCAGCGCCAAGTTCTTCACGAACGACAGCAAGAAGACGCTCGTACTCGCATCGAGCGCCAAAGAGAAGCGCGATGTCAATCAGACCAGCGCGCTGGGCCCTCTATCGACATGCATGCGCCAGGGGAACCAGGCGACTTGCCGTACGCGGTAGGTTGCCCTGCATTTACTCGTGAGCTGCGGCAAGTCCAGTGGCCTAGCATGACGAATTTCAAGCCAGACGTACCAGAGAAGTACGACGGCAAGTCGCATCCGTCGGAGTTCCTCAGCATCTACACCATCGCGGTGCAGGCTGCCGGGGGGCGGGACGACAAGATCCTTGCCAACTACTTCCCGCTGGTGCTCAAGCCCAACGTCAGGTCCTGGCTCATGCACTTGCCAGACAACTCCATATCCTCCTGGGCAGACCTATGCCATCAGTTTGTCGGCGCCTTTACAGGCGGCCACAAACCTCATGGCCAAGAGAGTGACCTTCATCTGCTCGCCCAGAAGGAAGGAGAGCCCCTCCGCAAGTACATTCAGAGATTCAGCCGTGTACGGCACAACATCCTAGATGTCCACCCTACCGCGGTCATCAGCGCGTTCCATCAGAACGTGCGTAACCGCAGGATGCGGGAGGAGATAGCGATGTGCAAGATCAGAGACGTCAGTGAGCTGTATGCCCTGGCCGACAAGTGCGCACGTGCTGAGGAAGGGAGGAAACTCCCCGGAAGAATACAGGAGCCGGAGGATCTGACAGCGAGGATGCTGCCCCGGCAAAGAAAAACCGGCGGCGGAACAACAGGAAGAATAAAGGCAAAGATGTGCTAGTCATTGAGCAGTCCGGCAACGAAGGTGGCGTCAAGAAAGCCAAAGCTGGTAGCTCCGGCAGGGAGATTGCCGCATGCACCAACTGCCAGACTGTGGTGGTCGCCGACAAGCAAGACGGCACCGACAAGCAGTACTGCAAGATCCACCGCACCAAGGGCCATGACCTCCAGAGCTGCAAGAAGGTCGAGCAACTTGTCCAGCAGCAAAAGGCTGAATACGAGCGATGCGACAAGGAGAGGGCCCAAGGAGGCGCTGAAGAATCCGGCAAGAAGTGCGCCGGCCAGGGAGGATGCCATGGCAAGGCCAAACAGCGGCAAGGAGACAGACCTCCCCGCGGCCGCGACAAGGATGAAGATGACGACGACGACGAAGACATGGATGGTGTCGAGACCAGTGAGCAGGAGTTCCAGAAAGCCACAGAGGTCTTGTGCGTTGATGGCGGTGCTTCTCTGCATAGTTCGCACCGCCAACTCAAGCAGTGGATGCGGGAAGTCAATGCGGCGGAACCACCTGTCGAGTCATGCAAGCTTCTGAAATGGTCCAGCACACCTATCATCTTTGACATTGAGGACCACCCTGATCGCACAACTGTGGTCGGGTGCTTGCCGATGTTGGTTTCACCAACTATCCGCAACCTCAAGGTCACTAAGATGCTAGTTGACGGCGGGGCCGGCTTGAACCTGATCTCCTCCGTTGTACTCCAGAAACTCCAGATCCCTAACAGCGAGCTCGAAGAGACCGGCACATTCCAAGGAATCAACCGGGGAAGGAGCAAGCCGAAGGGGAAGGTCACGTTGTCAGTAACATTTGGCAGCGAAGTGAACTTCAGGACTGAGAGGGTCACTTTTGACGTTGCTGATATTCCATTGCCTTACAATGGGATACTCGGCCGTCCAGCGCTCGCCAAGTTCATGGCAGCCTCTCATTATGCATACAACATGCTGAAGATGCCAGGCCCGATAAGCGTCATCTCTGTCCCCGGCGACAAGAAGGATGCTCTTATCTGCGCCGACAAGATCTACTGGGAAGCGGCGGCCGCAACAGATTGCAGGTCACTTGCCGTTGAAGCTCCCGGGGGGAAGAAGAAGACCAAGTCCGGCAAGAGTTCTGATGCCCACTCCGGCAAGCGCACCTCTTCAGAGTGCGGCGCTGCCGTCGAGGATGCACCATCGAGCTCCACCGGCAAGTGTAAGAAGACAATGGCAGCTCCGCCAGAGACCAAAAAGGTGTCCGCCAAGGAAGACGACACTGGTGGTACCTTCACCATCAGTGCCACTCTCGACCCTAAATAGGAAAGCGCGCTCATTGCTTTCCTGCGGGTGAATGTCGACGTGTTTGCGTGGCAGCCGTCTGACATCCCTGGTGTTCCCAGGAAAGTAATTGAGCACCATCTTGCCGTTTGTCCTCATGCACGGCCCGTCAAGCAGAAGGTCAGGAAGCAAGCAGTGGAGCGCCAAGAATTCATAACAGAAGAGATCAAGAAATTGGAAGCAGCAGGCCTTGTCAGAGGAGTGCTCCATCCTACGTGGTTGGCCAATCCTGTAGTCGTGCGCAAGGCGAACGGGAAATGGAGACTTTGTATCGACTTTACCGATGTTAACAAAGCTTGTCCCAAAGACCCATTTCCTTTGCCGCGCATTGACCAGATTGTTGACTCCACGGCCGGATGTGACTTGCTTTCATTTCTTGACGCATATTCAGGATACCATCAGATCTTCATGGCAGAAGAGGATGAGGAGAAGACCGCATTTATCACTCCATGTGGCATGTACTATTTCATACGGATGCCTTTCGGTTTGAAAAATGCTGGTTCAACATTTGCAAGAGTAGTCCATGTCGCTCTTGAGCCACAAATACACAGAAATGTGGAAGCCTACATGGATGACATAGGTCAAGAGCAAAGACAAAGCAACTCTGATTCAAGATTTAGACGAGACCTTTGCAAATCTGCGCAAGATCAGCCTCAAGCTCAACCCCGAGAAGTGTGTGTTTGGAGTCCCCTCCGGCAAGCTTCTCGGGTTCTTCGTGTCTCAGTAGGGAATCGAAGCCAATCCCGACAAGATCAAGGCCATTGAGCAGATTGAAGCACCAAAGCGCGTCAAGGATGTACAAAGACTTGCCGGTTGCGTGGCTGCTCTCAGCAGGTTTATCTCTAGGTCTGCTGAGCGTGCCCTGCCGTTTTTCAAACTATTGAAAAAGGCAGGTCCAATGAAATGGACTCCGGAAGCGGAGGCTGCGCTGCAAGACTTGAAGAGATACCTGTCCTCCGCTGCAACACTTGTCGCACCTAAGCCACAAGAGAAGTTGTTGCTGTATATAGCGGCAACCAATCAAGTGGTTAGTGTTGCGTTAGTGGCAGAGAGGGAGGCAGATGATAAGCCAGCAACCACGGCAGGCGCATCCAGCGACAAGCAGGGGGCTTCCCCGACAAGCTCTGGTCCCGACAAGGTTGGATCTGCGCAGACGCGCGAGGAGATACAGAAGAGAATGGTGCAGCGCCCAGTTTACTTTGTCAGTTCCCTTCTGCAAAGGGCTAGGTCAAGGTACTCTGGCGTGCAGAAATTGCTTTTCGGCCTTCTTATGGCCTCGAGAAAGCTGTGCCATTACTTCCAAGCACATGAGATCACAGTTGTCACTCGCTTTCCGCTGAAGAGGATACTACAGAATCCAGAAGCGACAGGCAGGATTGTTGAGTGGGCACTGGAACTGTCAACCTTTAGCCTCAAGTTTGAGAGTACTTCAACTATCCAAAGCAGAGCATTGGCATAATTCATAGCAGAATGGACGCCAACACCAGATGAAGAAATTTCAGAAACGAGCATCCCCGTCAAGGAAGCAAGCAAAGAGTGGCTGATGTACTTTGATGGTGCCTTTTCGCTTCAAGGCGCCGGCGCTGGCGTGCTGCTTGTCGCACCCACCGGAGAGCACCTCAAGTACATAGTCCAGATGCACTTTCCCAAGGAGCAAGCGACAAACAATACTGCAGAGTATGAAGGCTTGCTTGCCGGTCTCAGGATCGCGGCAGACCTTGGGATCAAGAAGCTCATTGTCAGGGGTGACTCACCGCTTGTCGTCCGCCAAGTAAACAAGAACTATCAGAGTCCGTTGATGTAAGCCTACGTCGACGAAGTAAGAAAGCTAGAAGAGCACTTTGACGGCCTACAAATGGAGCATGTTCCAAGAGCTCAGAACGCCATTGCCGATGGCCTGTCAAAGTGCGCCGCACTTAAATTACCTGTGGAACCAGGGATCTTTGTGCTCAAGCTAACTCAACCGTCTGTAACGCCATCAACTAGACAGAGCAAGAAGAGGAAGTTGTTTTCTGGTGACTATTTTCCGGCAGAGCTTCCCGAAGCCACCGCCAAGAAGGTCCCCAAGATCAACGCCAAGAGCGCTGAGGAGCAGACTACTCCAGCAAGCCCCAGGGTTTGTTCCGTCGAAGCAGAAGCTCCCGACAAGTTTTGCTCCGGCAAGCTTGCCGGGGAACGTAAAGCTCCGGCAGAGCCGCAGGTTCTCGCCGTAGAAGCGGACGTTCCCGCAGCAACAGATTTGCCTTGTGCTGAGGAGCAGTCTGCTCCGGCAAGCCCTAGGGTTTGTTCCGTTGAAGCAGAAGCTCCCGACAAGTTTTGCTCCGGCAAGCTTGCTGGGGAACGTCAAGCTCCGGCGGAGCCGCAGGTTCTCCCGTAGAAGCGGACGTTCCCGCAGCAACAGATTTGCCTTGCGCTAAGGAGCAGTCTGCTCCGGCAAGCCCTAGGGTTTGTTCCGTTGAAGCAGAAGCTCCCGACAAGTTTTGCTCCGGCAAGCTTGCCGGGGAACGTCAAGCTCCGGCAGAGCCGTAGGTTCTCGCCGAAGAAGCGGACGTTCCCGTAGCAACAGATTTGCCTTGCGATGAGGAGCAGTCTGCTCCGGCAAGCCCCAGGGTTTGTTCCGTTGAAGCAGAAGCTCCCGACAAGTTTTGCTCCGGCAAGCTTGCCGGGGAACGTCAAGCTCCGGCGGAGCCGCAGATTCGCGCCGTAGAAGCGGATGTTCCCGCAGCAGCAGATTTGCCTTTAGTCCTTGTTGTCGAGCCACAAGCTCCAGCATGGGCACAGCAGATTGTCCGTTTCCTTCAGACAGGAGAACTTCCCGAAGAGCAAGAAGAAGCGGAAAGAGTAGCCCGGCAGTCAAGTATGTACCAGTTTGTCGACAAGACACTGTACGGAAGAAGACTCAACGGTGTGAAATTGAAGTGTATTCACCGGGAAGACGGACAAAAGCTGTTGGCGGAGATACATGGAGGCATATGTGGTCACCACATTGGCGCAAGAGCACTTGCCGGCAAAGCATTCCAACAAGGTTTCTTTTGGCCGACAGCCCTCCAGGATGCAACTGCACAAGTAACCAAGTGTGAAGCGTGCCAGTTCCATTCCAAGCAGATACACCAACCAGCTCAAGCTCTCCAGACGATCCCTTTATCCTGGCCATTTTCGGTCTGGGGGCTCGACATCCTCGGCCCCTTTCCCCGAGCAATCGGGGGCTTTGAGTACTTGTACGTTGCAATCGACAAGTTCACAAAGTGGCCGGAAGTGGAACCAGTGAGGAAGGTGACAGCATAGTTAGCAGTCAAGTTCTTCAGGTCGATTGTTTGCCGCTTCGGGATCCCTAACAGGATAATCAACGACAACGGTACACAATTCACGAGCCGCACCTTCATGCAGTACGTCCAAGATCTTGGCGCCAAGGTCTGCTTCGCTTCTGTTGCTCACCCGAGAAGCAACGGTCAAGCGGAGAGGGCAAATGCTAAAGTGCTGCGTGGGCTCAAGACCAGGACTTTCGATAGGCTGCACAAGTGCGGAAGAAACTAGATCGAGGAGCTGCCGGTGGTTCTTTGGTCGATCAGGACGACGCCAAATCGAGCCACTGGCAAGACACCTTTCGCTCTAGTCTATGGAGCAGAGGCAGTTATCCCCACGGAACTCGTATACGGGTCACCTCGAGTGCTCGCTTATGATGAGCTTGAGCAAGAGCAGCTGCGACAAGATGACGCGCTGCTCCTTGAGGAAGACCGTCTTCAGGCTGCTGTACGAGCTGCTCGCTACCAGCAAGCTTTGCGCCGCTACCATAGCCGCAAAGTTAATGCCAGAAGTCTCGAGGAAGGCGACCTTGTTCTTCGGCGTGTTCAGTCCGCCAAGAATTCAAACAAGTTGACGCCGAAGTGGGAAGGCCCTTACCGGGTGAAACGAGTCACTAGGCCTGGCATTGTCCGCCTTGAGACCGAAGATGCCATTCCGGTGAGCAACTCCTGGAACATTGAGCACCTTCGTAAGTTTTACCCGTAAGGCGCGGTTGCAGGAACCTGTTCCGGCAACCACCTTTTGTACAAGTCTTGCCGCTGTTGCATGTAATCCTTTGTACAAAGCTGGGCGCAGACCCCATGCATAAGTAAAGCTCATGTGCTCCGCACATCTTGTAAATTTCATGCTTTCTATTTTTTGCATATGTGATCTGACACTTTGTGCAGCACCTACTCCCCGGTAAGCAATAACGAGTCGTAAGGCTCCATATCTTTATTTTCTCTTCTTTCTTTTTCTCAAGGAAAGGAAGGTTCCCTCACCCACAAGTTTGCCGGGGGGGAAAGGAGAAGATAACGGTGTATGGACCAGGCGTCGTTCAAGAAAGTTTCGCCTTACCGGGAAGCAAACAACAGAAAAGCTAAGTCGCCAAAGTTTAAGCAATCAGATTTTTTAAATTTTTAACTTATCTCCCTTGAACGACCGTACTTTGTATGGAAAACCTGTGCACGGAGGAACCAACTCGTAGCTAGTTGCGCCCTTACTTTGTTTCGAGTCCGCTCAACAACTTAAGTGAGCTGCAACTGGTTGCGACAAGGTTTCTTGTCGGTAGTGGCACCGCCAGCAGGCTGCTGACGTCCCGCACTCAGCGCTCGCGGCTCAGGTGCCTACACCGGCAAGTACCCTAAAAGCGTAGGGCAAAAACATACAAAGAGAGGAATCAAGTAAAGGGAATAACATTGCAATCATTACCTAGAATAGAGTTATATTACAAAGATAGCTTGTCGTGGCTCTAACAGATTGTTTTCATAACATGACAAACAGCGACAAGAAAAGAAGAAGCGGGCGGCCTAGTCTACGCGAGAGCCCTCGATCCTCTTGATCCCGCTCACCTTGTCCACAATGGGTGCGACAAGGGTCTTGAGCGCCTCCAGATCAGCATCCGGTGGCAGGGTCTTGAGGATGTTGGTGAGGTTGAGGCCCGGATTGCGGAAGGCTACCTTCACCAACACTTTCTGAAGAGCTCCCGCGCAGATCTTGCGCGACTCGTCGGCTAGCTGCTTTGGGATCCTCTCCCGGAGTCGCTGGAGGGCCGTCGCCATGCCTTTGAAGAACAAGACGAGCTTGGCGCTGGGTTGGAGGTTCTCGTCGGAGGGATACCCGAGGTCCTCCATCCCCAGCTGCGCCAGCTCCCTGTCTATGTCGGCGGCGACACTCACAAGACTCTCCGTCCAGTGCTCCACCGTCTCCCTGAAGGCATTCTGGGTGGCGGCAACACTCTCCAGCAGTGCCTTGTCGGCCTTGATCTCTTCTTTCAAGGCCGCCTCCTGCTTCTTGGCGCTGTCCAGAGTCTTGGTCAAAGTAGTCAGCTTCAACTCAAGATTCGCGTTGGAGTCCTTGGCGGCGCTGAGCTCTCTATCCTTCTCGGCGAGATCGGCCTCCAGCTGCGCTACCTTCGTCTCCAACTCCTTCTTGGCGGCCTCGGCGGCGGCGGCAGCATCCTTCGCTTGCTTGAGGGCTCCGCCGAGTTTCTCCTCGCGCACGGCAAGCTCCTCCTCGTGGGCGTCAAGATTGACCTTCCGCTGCGCCAGCTCTCCCTCCTCCGCGGATAGCTTCACAGCGGCAAGCTGCTGTTGCTCTTCGACTTCGGCCTTCCCGAGGAGGAAGGCTTTCTGCGCTTCGGCAAGTTGCTCCCGCTCCTCTGCCAAGGACCGGAGAGCTTCCGGGTGAAGACCCCGAAGCTCCTCCGCGCGCTTCTCGATGTCTGCTCCCGCTTTCGCGACAAGGGCCTCGCGGGAGTCCAGCTTGGCTTGCCGCGCGTGGTAGAGCGACAACAGCTTCCGCAGTAGCCGCTCCTTCTCAGGCTCGTTACTGCTGCTTGGCGCGTCAACCAGCGTCAACCCAGCGGAGGCGAGCACCTCCCCGTCGAAGATCTCTCCCTCGACCGGCGCCCTGGAGCTTGACGCCCAGGGGAGGTTGATGAAGACGTCATCGCCGACCTTCAAGTAGATGCCGGGCTGGGGCTCTTCGGAGCTTGGCGCTGCGGCAGCGGCAGACGGGCCGGCGGTCGGCGCAGCGCCTGGTGCTCCTGCGGCCTCAGGGCCGTCAGTGCGATCGCCGGACCCCTCGCCAGTTGCTGCGGCGGCAGCCTTGGCGGCCTCTGCGCCGGTGGGATCGTCAGCACCGGCTGTTTCGTCGGCGGCAACCTCGGTCTCCATCGACTCCGTAGCAGATGGGTCTGACAGCCGGAAAAGGGAGAAGAGTCAAGCAAAATCCAACAAAAACCCAAGAAGATCAAAAGAAGAAGAATCCAAGGGAAGTCTTGCAGCGAGAGGAGTACCTGTACCGGGTCCTGCAGTCGTCCTCTCCGCCGTCGGGGGGCCGCTGGTGCTGTCCCTTGCCGGAGACTTCTCCCTTGCCGGAGGACTCTCCCTTGGCTCCTGGTGGGGCTGCCCTGCTCCTACACAAACCGGCAGTCAGAGATCAGCAAAGACAGAGTATCCATGCGCACCTCACAGCGGAAAGCAAACCATATACTTACGCTGGGGGCTGCTCTGGAGAAAAGTTGCCGGGTCCGGCAAGGTTGTCTCGGGCGCACCCCCTGCTGTCGCAGTAGGTTCGTCCTCGATGACAATCACCGGGACCTTGGCTCTCTTTGCTGCTCTCTGGGCCAGAGTCCTAAAAAGGAACAAGTTCAGAGTAAAGCAAATGAGATACAAGACAAAACAACAAGGATTGAAGAACTACAAGTACAACAAGAGAATCTTACTCTTCTTCTTCTTCCTCGTCGGAGCTGAACGCGGAGAAGTCGAAGTCCAGCTCACGCCTGGCGCGGGGAGACGGAGGATTAGTTTCCCTTGGCCGCTTGGCGGGAGCAGCGGCGGTGGTCTGAGACGACCCCGCTCCGGCTGCCGGCGTGGCGTGAGTAGCGGCAGGAACTGAAGCGGTGGTCCGGCTAGACCGCGCTCCAGTTGTCGTCGCAGCATGAGGCGCTCCCGCGGCAATGGTGTTTGCCACGGTGGAGCGTGTCATGCAGCGCGGCGACTGTTGACCCGCTTGCCACTCCGCTACGTCACCGGCCTTGCGGAGACGCCTTCTTGGTGGGGATGGAGGCTCTGCTTGCGGCGAGCCGCCTGAAGATGAGGAGGAAGAGGAGTTGATTTCCAGCGAGCCGCTCGTATCCTTGGCGGGCTCGCTCGACTCGACGCCATGCCCGGCAAGCTCTTTATCGCCGGCAAGCCCCCCTCGCTCGGCACGGCTTGCCGCCTCTGCTGCATCTGCCTCCTCCACGGTGAATCCAAAAACGCCCGCGGCAGCGGCTGTCGCCGCCTCTTCCAGTCTAGTGGCGATGCGCGTCATCTCCGCATCGGTGGTGTCGCGGGTGAGGCTATCCTTCTCGTCGGGGCGGATCGGCACTTCTACCAAGCCATCGAAGAATTACTGCACGACATCGTCTGCAGGCTCCTGCCAAGTGGGCACAATTCCATGCGAGTCGCACAGCGGCATCATTGCATGGATGCGGTCGAGCGCGGAATTGTTGCACAACGGAACGACACCCCCCGGCAACCTGAACACCTCGGGATGTTGGGGGTCATACTTGAACAGCTCCTGCAGCATCGCGTTGAGCTCCAAAACCGTGAAGTTGAAGTTGAGGCCCGGACGCAGCCTCATGATATCTGCCGCATTCTTGAACTCCCAGGTGGGTCTCCCCCGTTCCTGCAGGGGGGCAATGCAGCGGCGAAGAAAGTCTGCACCAACAGCGCCTACAGTGAGCCCGACAAGCCTGAGGCGCAGGATCCGGGTGACAACAATCTTCAGCCTGTCGTCTTCCGGGGCCACGTCACTCCAATTGCTGCCGCGTGCTACTGGGGTTTGGCGCCGGGTGGTGAATGGCTGCGGGTTCTCCTCATCAATCCAGCACCAGTCTGCTCTCCACTCCTCCCACTTGCCGCGGAATTCTCCCTCCAGATAAGTTTCCTTCTTGCCGGCCCTTGCGATCCAGGCGATTCCGCCGAATAGAGGCTCTCCTCTCTCTACTCGGGGTATGAAGAAATGGCGAAAGAGGGCTACACTGGGGTGGACTCCGACAAAGTTTTCGCAGAGATGTGCAAAAACTGCCATGGTCAGAACGGCATTGGGGGTGAAGTCAAGGAGGTGGAACCCGTAGGTGTTCATGATATCGCAGAAGAATTTAGAGAAAGGCGGGCAGAGCCCGCAGTAGAAGAACAAGGCGAAGAAAGGGTATCCATTTGGGGCCTTCTTCCAAGCGGCGGCGGGGAGTACCTTCGTGCGCGGATGCGCTCGTGTCTCCGTCGACCAGAAGAGGTAGTAGTTCTCCCTCAGCTCCTTCGCGGCAAGCTTGGGGGGGAAGACTGCCCGCTCCTTCCGCAGCGCCGCAAGCCGCTGCGCCTCGGTCGACTTCATGACCTTCCCCTTGTCGGCTTTTGGAGCCATGGAGGAAGTAGTGGAGGAGGTCGACGGCGTTGGTGGTGTTGGTGGCGATGGGGGGCGGAGCGCCGCTCTCTTTCGGCTTTGGGAAGACGAGGGATTGAAACGGGCGAATGGGCAAACTTCCCCTGTTTCCCCTGCTTATAAAGAGGGAGGGGGCGGGCGTTCCGCATTTCCGAATAAAGAAACCACCCATGATTTCTCCCACGACGCCGCATTCAACGCGTGCCATTCAGGGAGGGCGCGGTGGATACGGGGAGGGATACGGCGTAACCCAGGCCGCGCGTGCCCGTGCCCTATTTTGGGCCTGCCCCAACAGTGCTCGGCGTCGTGTATGGCCCAGGCCCGGGGGCTCCTGTCGGTGTACTAGAGTAGGGGTACCCTAATATCCCGAAATTGTGCACGGGCAGTCGCAGCGTCCCGCGGCAAGGCTTGCCGGGTGACCCCCAAGGCCCTCCGTGGTTCCTTTGGAGCCATTCAAGAACAAAGTATCCAAGCCAAGGAGACAAGACCCCGGCAAGAGGAGCTTGCCGGGAAGGCCAACCAAGGCATCTCAAGACCCCGGCAAGAGGAGCTTGCCGGGAAGGCCAACCAAGGCACCTCAAGGAACTTGCCGCGACGCGCCACGCGCCCCGGCAAGGCCCGGTGAGCGACAAGCTCCCGGACGCGACAAGACAACGACCGCGGCAAGGCGCTTGCCGCGGCAAACCACCACTCTATGCCCGCGCTCCACCACATCCACCAACGTGTCGCTCTGGGACCCTTCGAGGCGTACGTGGCGGGAGGCTGTGCAGCCAGGGGTGCGCGGTGGCAAGCGGCGCTGACAAGATTGCCATCATGACGAGCGGTGGCGTCCCTGACGGTCCCTTTTGCACTGTTTAGGCGACGCAGACGGGCATTTAATGCCTTTGTCCCCTGCCGTCAGGGTTAGGTATGATATACTGTAGCAGGTAGCTGTACCTACCGCAACACCTTTCCATTTTTACCCTTGTCTACGTTGCCACCTGTCGGTGACCCCTTGAGCATATAAAAGGAGGCCCATGCGCAACATAGAGGGGGCTGATTCGGAGGAAGAGAACACTTAGGCTCGGTCTCGTTAGCTGTTGGTGTGTACTGTAGCACTCCGCGCTCCCGAGCAAGAACTCAATACAAACCAGCTTGCAGGAGTAGGGTTTTACGCATCCGTGCGGCCCGAACCTGGGTAAACTGCTCGTGTGTTTTCGCCTCGATCTGCTCTTCGTGCGACCTCCGCCCCCGCCGAACCGAAAGGGACTCGGTCCGCCGGTCCCATAGGTGTTCGTGGATCAGTCCCCCGACAATTTGGTACGTACAAGTACAATATTACACGTTAGGCTCGTCCCTAAAATTCATCCCGCGCCTTGTTATATCTTGAAATTTCAGATATCATGCTCCCAAAACTGGCGCCTTCACAACCCGCGCCTTGCTATCCCGAAATTACAATGCGCGCGAAAACTCCCTCCAGCTGCCAAATCCCGACACGTGAAATCCCCCTTCTAACCTTAAGCCGAAAGGGCCACTAGTTCAAATCGGTGGGGGGTACTTTTGTAACACACCCTACATTTTGGACATGCGTGTCCCTAAGTCATGGTTCACCCCCTCCCATCGCCTCCGTTTTGCCATTCGAAATCCCAGGCCGCCATAACCTCTCCACTCCAGCCGTGAAACCCCACCCTCCTCCGTCCGCCACCTCACCGCTGCCCAGTCGGAGCCTCTTCTCCGACGACGTCGTCCACCGCAACAGCTTGACGTCTCTCGTCCACCTCCCCAGATGAGGATCCGTCGTCCATCTCGTCGTCCCGCCGGTTCAGCCGCCCCGTCCTCCACCTCCAAGGAGCTGCTCCGACGATCACCTCGTCTATCGTGACTGCTCCATCCCCACAGCGCCGCCTTAACCTGCTCCACCGGAACCGCATCATCATCATCGACTCCTCGGACGAAGCCGAGGCCTACTCGGCGCCACCAAAGAGGTTGTACACTCATTGTGTCGCACCTTCTCCTTAACTCGACCTCCCGACGCCGACGGTGCTCCATCCTACACCCCCATGGAGCGGCTACCTTGAAGCCGGCGCCACGGGCGAAATCTCCACGGCGGCTCTCCCCTAGTGCGAGGCCCCTTCAGCGGCGGCGTCCATACCAGCCGGATCTGCTGCTGCTGCTCCGGCTCTCGCTCGCTTGCCCAGGTGCTGCTGCTCCGTCTCTCGCTCGCGCTGCTGCTTCTCTCCCCTTCGCTCGTGCTGCTGCTCTGCTCCGATTTAACTACACTTCAGTCGGCTGAATCGGCTTTTGGGTCAGTCGATTTTCAGGGGGTGGGGGGCTCGCCGGAGTTAAGGAAGAACCACCCACAGCGGGGACGAGGGCTCGCCGGAGAGGTTCCCCACTATCTATCTTAGGGTTCAGGGTGGGGGGCGGGGGCCTTAGAGGGCTGGCCGGGGCGGCGGTGGGGAGTTGTTTCGGGGCGGCGAGGCGGCACTAGGGCCGGCGGTTCGGCCGGTGGTGGCTGGCGGCTCAGGGGGGTGCAGGTTGAAGATGAACTGCAGGCCCTCCCTAAACTATGTCAAGTGCCTCTCTGCTACCATTGCGTTCAGTTTCGACAGTAACATTCAGATTCCATAGTAAATTTCAGTTTCGACAGTTAAGTTCAGAGTCAATAGTTTTTACCTCATATATTGTAGTCAGGTGGTTTTTGGTGATGTAAATTTTACGTCTATTTTACGTCATCTATTGGAGATGCTATTAGAATCCCACTTAAGATTGACGATGTCTGCCTTGTGCTGCTTCAGCCTTGATGTCCTGTTCTCCTCTTGGACTCCAAGTCAGGTCCAAATTAATGTTCAAACTTGAGTTCTAAATTAGTTGTGGGGCACATATCGAGGAAGCAATGAATAGTATCTTGGTCTAATATCTGGTTCACCTAGGGTATGCCTATGTTGTTCATCTTGGGTGGGAAACAAATAGTAGAGCAATCATCATCTGTCTCTTTATTAAATAAAGCAATCATCAGTCTGCTATCATTATTTTTGGATCCATCCACTGATTGTTACCATCACTCTAAATTTCTGCATGCTCTCCTTACATAATCTCACCATATTTTTTTGTATGCATGTCAGATATTGTACACAGTCATGCTGAACATGTAGAGAAAAAGAGAAGAGGTGTTTGCTCTACCTTGGCATGATGATGTTAGTCATATCATGCATATGTTGCCTTGCAGTGCCTACTTTTGACATCATATATGTCATCTACTTAGTTTAGACATCTTTTGTAATGCCACCTATTTAGTTTCTATAACATATATGGGAATTATGCAGTCTCATGTTTTTTAGCCAGCCATAATATATGTGAAATGTGCAATGCCATCCTGTTTAACCAGGCATCATATATTTGAATGATATCTTGCCCATCCTTTTCTTCATTACATTTCCATTTGTCAACAATGTTTGTACATTAAACTACTCTTCCTGTGAATCAACCACTTGGGTGGAAGATTGAAAAATCTGGAGTGAAAACAAGGCCTTCAGAGCAGACAGTGCTACCTGTTGAAGCAGATCTCTTGTTGGGTCCCGATAGCTCCTCAGAGATGGATTCAGAGACAGATGACCAGTCCTATTCCCCCACCGAAGTGTATCTCTAACTTGGCACGGTTATACTGCTCATATCATGCATATGGTGTCTTGCATTGAATAGTTTAAACATCATATACACAAATATTCAATACCATGTTATTAGTTTAGACATCATATCGAATGCCCTCTGTTTAGCATATAAATCACATATGTGAATTAAATGATGCGATCGTGATTACTTAGATAACATGTAGGTGAATTATGTCATGCGATTCTATTTAGTTATTCATCATATCTTTGAATTACATTATGCTATGCTATCCAGTTTAGATATACACCATATATGTGAAATTATGTCATGCTATCCGTTTTAGTTAAACAATATACATGTCAAGTGTCAACTATTTCATGCCATCTTTTTCCACACTATCTATTGCATCTGTCTCTCATACAATGTCTGTACATTCAACTATGTTTCCTGTTTATCAGCCATTTGAATTGGAGCGGGTGATGCCAGTATCTAGCTAACTAAAACGGTCTTCAAATAAAACAGTGCTACCTCTTGGTGGAGATAGCACCCCGATTGTACATGCACGAGAACCAGCCCTACCACACATAACCCAAACTCTCGCACATTGTACCCCTACTGCGATGGACAGAGAACCAGCTTCACCCAATCAAACCCCAACCCCAGCCGATAGTAACCCAGTTCCTGTTGACACAGCACCATCTCCACCATAGAGCTCCCAAACAAGAGTAGTTAGTAAGGCAGCTCTAGTGCCCAAAGCGCCAGGACTACCACGACGAACCCCAACTCCACCAGTTAGTACGCCTATTCTTGTGGAGGAAGCACAACCAGCTAGTCATAGTTTAGCATCTATCGCATTTGATGTTGTTAAATCGTATGTGCATATATTCCCATCTTGGAAATATTATACTAGAGATGAAGGAAAATGCCAGTTGCAGGTGTTTGTCTAGGAGTTATGTGTAAGTAATGTTATTCATGGCAATTACTTTGCTTTGTCCCATACATCCTACCTCCATGATGGTTATAATACAACAAATTTTCCCATTTTTCTCTATAGAGAAGGACCGATTTGGAAACTCAGGATGAGGTAACCTGTGCTAATACCTCTGCTATCTTAAAGAATGCTTGGTGGAAGTGTCGGAATTACCTGAAGAAAACGAACTTCACCGGCAAAGAAACTCATCAAATTCCCTTATGTTCTCCTAAGACACATTTACTGGACGATGACTGGGAACGCCTTGTTTTGTATTGGTCCCGAACCAAGAATGTGGTAAGGTCTATGAGCTCATTTTCTATTTTTGAGTACTATATTCTTGCGTCTTACTATACTCTGTTCATGTAGAACAAGTGCCTAAACCTGAAGAACAACTGTTCTAATTTAAGATTCCATTGCTATCATAGTTCAGAAAAGCGCTAGGCGTTAATTATGTGTTTTGCCACCGCCTTGCGCTATACTGACCAAAGCGCATTCTTATGCGCAGTTATGCATAGATTAAGCGTAGTTATGCGCAATGCGTTTTGCCAACGCCTAGAGCCTAGGCGCGCTTAGGCGCTCGCTTAGGTGCGCCTTTTTTAACTATGATTGCTATCGTGCATACTGCTTTGCTCTTGTATCATTGTATTTACTCATACAAACTTATTTTTTAAATTTAAGGATCCAATCGAAACTCCAATGGCACAGCAGGTATGTTCACGCATGTTTCTTTAACAGGTTTGCTCTTATCAATAGCTCTGTTGATTTCAATTTCAGTTGTGTATATAGTTGACTTCTCATAGCATGCACATTCCTAGCATGACAACAGATCCAATAGTGTTGTTGTACATGTAGACCCGTGGTACCCATCTGAAATCTTGTTGTGCCGTGTAGTTTCCCACGGTTTGTATTCTTTCACTGCTGCTTTGTCTTGAACTGATATGATCTGAACCGTGTCTCTATTTTGATTTGGGAAGACAATGAAGTGACCATAAGACATAGATATATGTTTGTTTGATGCTTTTATTATGTACTAGTACTTGGCAATAGAAGACTTGGTAGTTTAATCATGTCCACCTTACTAATGAACTGGTTCACCGAAATGAGTTTCATATACTAGTACATGCTAAACCTGTTATGTGTCTGCTTGTTTCTTCTTTTAGAATACTGACATAATATTGGGGAAGAGTGCCTTATTAAGCAATGGCAAAGGACGTAATGCAGATAAGGTTCAGGATAGTGACACATCCTTGTTGGTCTCCAACAAAGCTGATAAAATAGCTAAGGAAGACTATCTCGAAGACAGTGAGACAACCCCAAAGTCCTGTTGTCGGATCTCGGGTTCCGGCAAAACCCTCAACGCTCGAACACTGGGGTGCGCGCGAAGATCTCCCCCTACCGGTCCACGTCCTAGCTTCGCTAAGATCTCAAGGGAAAACTCGACGAACTCGCAACACAAAGGACACAAGATTTATACTGGTTCGGGCCACCGTTGTGGTGTAATACCCTACTCCAGTGTGGTGTGGTGGATTGCCTCTTGGGCTAAGGATGAACAGTACAAGGGGAAGAACAGCCTCCTGAGGTGAGGTGTTCTTGTGCTTGGTGAACTTGTAGTTGTTCGGATCTCATCCTAGCTATGGTGGTGGCTTGTCCTATTTATAGAGGCCCTGGTCCTCTCCCCAAATATTGGCGGGAAGGGATCCAACAACGACCAATTTGAAATTGACAGCTAGTACAGCTTATCCTGACAAAAGCATTCTTCGCCTGCAAAAGGCTCTGGTGGTGACGCCGCCTTGGGCTCCATGGTGACCTCCGTCTTGTCGTCCTGCTGGTCATGGTCTTGTTGCACTGATATGGAAACCTTTGCTTGATGCCTCGGTACTTCGTGCCTACGCTTGCTTCCTTAGAATCAAAGAGGAAACCAGGACACTGTGCGCGCTGGTGCCCGCCTGGCACCCGCCTGGCCTTGGTCGTCATGGCTCACGTGACTGGAACCTCACGAGGTTTGTCTCGTGAGGGTCTTGAATGCTTGTTGCTGAAGATGGGCCATACGGGCCCGCTCACAGAGCCACACCGTGGGCCACAGGCAGGCAAGTTTGGGGACCCCCATTCCCAGAACGCCGACAGTAGCCCCCGGGCCCAAGGCACACTCGGGCTTGGCTTTGAGGCGAAGCCAAAGGTCAAGTGTGGAGCACCGCAGACCCCAATAGCCTGCGGCCTTGGTCGACGCATGGCAATTGATTGGAAGTGGACGTCTCCGCTTCCCCACGCTGGCTCGGCAACTGTCCGACTTGATAAGTCCCCGCGACATGCAAGGAAAAAACCATCACTACCTGTGATCGTGGAGGGCGATGGAGGACGAGCTGAAGAGTCTGTGTGATGAGCGCGCAGAAGAAGCTCGCGGCCGCCAGGCAAAGGAGGAGGAGATGAAGGTGCGGGGGGACGCCATCAAGAACCAGGACGCCGAGCTAGGGTAGTTGGCGAAGGCGCAGGCCACTGAACGCGGCCGGCTGGAGGAGCTGGAGCGGAAGGTGGAGGCAAAGGGGGTCAATCTTGACGCCAAGGCAAAGGTCCTGGCTGAGGACCGTGCGGCCTTCGTGCTTCTTGAGAAGAGGTCTCGCGAGGCCTTGGTCGAGGCGCTTGAGGAAGTCATGCGCGGCATCGGCCCCATGGCAGAGGCAGAGGCTCGCGTCCTTTCTTCAGCCGCACTGACGCGCATCTTCAGCCACCTCCTTCTTCGTGATCCTGCCGCCCGCCTTGACGAGCTGCTGGAGCCCGTGGCTAATGAATACTGCTCGGCCACCGCTGTAGCCGTGAAAGGTCAGGTGGATGCCCTGCTAGAGAAGTTCGACGCCTTCGCCCTCGCACCTTTGACCGGTAGTGCAGGTGAAGGTGACGCCATCTAGGAGGGGGCACCTCTTGCAGGTGCCGGTGGTATTGAGGGATGACTGGCTTGCGGCTCCTTTCCTGTTGAAACTCTTGCAGCATGTAGCATGCCTCGTCGAGGCGTTTAAACTTATGTTTGATATTCGCAGAACAATATGTCTTGTAATATTTGCTTTGAGATTTTGCGATTTCCATCCCATTTGCTTTACGTTCTACGTCGGCAAAGCCCGGCCACGCGCATACCTCAGTCGCCGTTGGGTCGTCCGAAGACCAGGATGAGCCCAAGGAGTGAGGGGCTACGTGACCAGTTAGGCTCCTGAGTCGCGATGCTCAGGAGTCCCCCTTGATGCGCAAACAGCTTATAGGAAAGAGACGTGGGGATATATCTAGTGTTGTACGTCAGCAGGGACCGACCCCGTGCATACCTCAACCGCCATTGGGCCGACCGGATACCAGGATGGACCAAGGAGTGAGGGGCTACGTGGTCAGTTAGGCTCCTGAGTCGCGCTGCTCAGGAGTTCCCCCTGATGTTCAAACAACCTTCATACCTTTGTCTTCGCCGAGGCTCGGCTCGGGAGGGGCGTGCGACGACCAGGTCCAAGGGACCTGGCGGGGTGGCATACGCTTGGGCTGACCCGAGCGAAGCCCCCGTGCCCAGCCCCCTCATGTGGCTCTCCCGAGGGGAGGTATTGCGATGAGACCAGACACCGAGCCCAGAGGCTCCCTGAGGTTGATACGGCCGTGAGGCCACCCTCACTTGTTTATCACCAGGACGGACCATGGCACTTCCACACTTGCACGTGCATAGCCGCTCCTCGACAGTGTCGACTGCCAGCACGGAGCATGATGCTTCCACTGGTACGTGGGAGGGGACTCCCTACTGTGGGGAGCCCCGGGGGAGCGTACAGCCCCACCCTAACACGTGGCTTGCATAGCAGGGCTAGACGAGGTGTGTCTGGGCACTCGTGAGCCAGCACGAGACTCACGAGGCCCTACCTCAAGGCGGATTGCACCTGGTCTTGATTCTTGTTCGCTATGGTGGTCCTGCGAGGTGGCTGGACAACCTGCGCTGAACGAATCTCCTGAGGTTATCGCGTGAGAAAGCTAAGCACCAACGGCCCCAGGAGGTGACGTGAACGGGGCCGGCCCGCCAAACAAAGCTCGGCCGTTGGATTTATCGACGCTGCACGGATGGGCTCAAGCATAGATGCCGTGCCTAACCCTCTCACGCAAAGGGTCCTGAAGAAAGACGACCGGCGTGCGGCTCCCGCAACGGGCGACAATCAAGCAGGTGATAGTCATAGTTAGATTAAGCATGAAAGGCAACCTACCTCAGGTAAATGCATGAATGATACGTGCCACTAGGTCAGGCCCGAGCGGCTTGGGGATGATGCAGCCCGAGGGGTGCCCCCAGCAAGGTAAGCTAAAGACATAAACAAGAAAGGATACATGCCACAGGGACGGACCCATGCGGCCTGGGAATGATGCTGCCCACGGGGCGCTCCCAGCTAAACAAACTTGGAAGGTGTCACCTGGTTCCATTGATGAAGCGGTGTTGAGGCAGCTGAAGGTACGCAGCGAAGGGGTTGCTCCTCACAAGCCATCGGGGCCCTGAGCCTCGGGAGGCTCTAGGGGTCCAGGCGATTCCTTGAGGACCATCTCCATCTCCGCCAGGACTGCGTGGTGTCTGGCCTCCTAACCCGCCAAGGCGCGCCATAGGTTGCGCTGATAGGCAGATGCCATGCTCGGCAGGCCAAAAGGCATGCGAACGTAGCTGTGCAGTGGGCCCTCGCAGTGCCCAACACGCGAAGGCCAGAAATGCTCCTGAGACGTGGCTCGGTTGAGCCCTGGGATGTCATTGCAAACACGCAGCTCACCATCCTCGCCAGGGTGGGAAGCAACGCCAGGTGGGCGGCGGTCGCCGCATATTGCTCTTGCTTCCTGAAGCTCCTGAGATACCTTGGTGATGAACTCCTGGGCACCGGGCACTCCTTGCCCAGTGTCCTCGTGAGGGAGACGTGCTGTGAAGCACGCCTCCAAGTGGTGCTTGAGCGCCTCCCTCGTGATGTTGGCGAGGTCCGAGGCCCTCCAGAAGAGAGCCCCCGAGCCCTGTCCGAGAAAGGCATCGGGCATGCTTTCCTATGCGATGGAGGAAAGCGCCCCAGGTGCAGGCGCTGATCCTAACGAGGTGCCACTTTCGGCGCTGCCCTCCTGAGGTCCGGCACGGAGTAGCTGCTTCTTCTTCTTGGGGACGACCTCAGAAGGGTACCGAGCTGCATTGTTGTCGGGGTCTTCGATTGACGCTGCTTGGAAGACGCGCTCGAGGGAGCACACCGCATCTCTTTCTTCGTTGGGGACTATGGTGATCTCGCCGCTTCCTGGCATCTTCAGGATGTTGTAGCCATGGTGCGTCATGGCCATGAACTTGGCCAGCGCCGGATACCCGAGGATGGCATTGTATGACAGACGGATGTGGGCGACGTCGAAGTTGATGAGCTCGGTGCGGTAGTTGTCGCGTTGTCCGAAGGTGACGGGGAGGCGGACTTGCCCGATCGGGGTGGTGGAGCCGTCGGTCACTCCTGAGAAAGGCTTGGAGGGCTGAAGTTGATCATACGGCACTTGGAGGTTGTTGAACATGTCGATGGACACGATGTTGAGCCCTGCGCCGCCATCGACGAGAGTCGTGGTAACTTGCATGTTGCTAAGGACTGGTGAACAGAGCATCGGGAGGGCGTCGGAGGTAGCCACGCACTTGATCATTATCTGTCGAGCTGAACGTGATGGCGCACTTGGACCATCTGAGCGGGTGCGTGGCCTCGAGCTTGGGGAGGACTGCATTCACTTCACGAGCGAACTGTTTGAAGATACGCTATGAGGCTGAGGCTTGAGCTGCACCCAAGATGCAGGCGATGGCACGCGGCTCCTGGAAGCCCCCAGCTCCCTCGTCCTGATGGTGGTCGTCATTCCTTCTTGGTGGTGGTGGTAGTGGAGGGAGACCGGTGTTGCCCTGAGGACGATCCTCACGAGGCTGATCCCTCCAGGCGCCCTTGCGAGACTGATCCTGCCAGGTGTCCTCACGAGGCCGGTCACACCACTCCTGGGCGGGCCACGGTCATCCCAGCGTCCGCCACCACGTCCTTCTCCTCGGTCGTAGCCTCGGTCGTTGCACTCGGGGTGTCGACCGGAGCGTCCTTCTTGAATGGCTCTGAGCTCTTGACAGTCGCTGATGTTGTGGCTATGCAGGTCATGGAAGGCGCAGAACGGTAGGCTGTTCTTGGATGACTCGGGCCGGTCCCTGCCGCGCTTTGTGTCCGGCTCCGCCGCGAGCATGGTTGCTCCCTTGCGCTTCACGTCTTTGGCCTTGGCTTTCTTCTCCTCCGGATCCGCAGCCGGGAGCTCGAGGAGGGAGAGGCGCCCTTCCTCAGCTCTTGCGCACTTGGTCGCCCGATTGAACAGCTCCAGAGACGTGCATAGCTCCTCATGGATGGCGAGCTCCTCCTTCATCTTGACTCCGCGGACGTCATCGGAGAACACGGAGATGATGGCCTCGTCCGTCACCTTGGGGATCTTGAGGCGAACGTTGTTGAAGCGCTGGATGTACTTCTGGAGGGTCTCTTCTGGTTGTTGCTTGACGCGGCGTAGGTCACCCACAGCCAGTGGGTAGTCGCGAGTGCCCTGGAAGTTGGCAATGAAACGGTCGCGCATCTCATTCTAGGAGGAGATCGAGCCTGGAGGCAGGTTCAAGAGCCAGGAGCGGGCACCATCCTTGAGAGCCATGGGCAACCAGTTCGCCATGACTTTCTCGTCGCCGTTGGCCGCCTCAATGCTCAGCTTGTAGAGCTGTAGAAACTCCGCGGGGTCGGGGGTGCCGTCATAGCGAGGAGGCAGATCTGGCTTGAACTTTCCCGGCCAAGCGACGCTACGCAGCTTAGGGGTGAAGGCGCGGGAGCCTGCCATGGCCACCGGGACTCTGTGCTGGTGGAGAACTTGTCCTTGATGGGGTCCGCGCATCGCCGCCGCAGGCGGCATGTGGTCTTGCCCTGGTGGCGCACGGAGCGAGGGGGCGTTTTCTCGTGGCCAAGGGACTTCTTGGCAGCTTCTTTCTTCTTGCGCGGGCGCCGGGCGTGGCAGGTCGCGTCGTGGGGCCGCGCGCCTGGGCGCTAAGACTCCATCTTGGGGCAGAGGTGGTGGAGGCGCTCCAAGGGCCATGCCACCCATGGCCGGTGGAGGGCGAGGTAGTGAGAGGGACAGTGCATGGGAGCCCCCTGCGATGCTGACAAGCTCGGCGATGCGATTGAGCCAGTCCTCGTAGAGGTCGTTGACGGGGCGGTAGCGCAGGAGCTTGCACGCCATGCACAGAGCGGCCTGCGCATCCACGGGAGCGCGACGAGCGTGGGATGACGAACCGACCGGAGTCAGCGATGGAGTGGCGGTGCAGCCGTCCCGCCGCATCGAGGGGTGCAACGAGGATGCTTGTTGCTCGTTCCCTGTCGGGCCGGTGGCGGCGTTGGTGGCAGGCGACAGAGAACGACGGGGTGGCCCACCGACGGGAGCCGTCTGAGCAATGCGGGCGGCAAGGGCAGCCTGGCGCTCAGTGCGAGCGCGGGGAGCGTCCTCCATGGAGACGATGAAGCAACGGGACGCGGAGCGACGGAAGGGAAGCTTCGGCGCACCCCTACCTGGCGCGCCAAATGTGGATCTCGGGTTTCGGCAAAACCCTCAAGGTTCGAACACTGGGGTGCGCGTGAAGATCTCCCCCTATCGGTCCACGTCCTAGCTTCGCTAAGATCTCAAGGGAAAACTCGACGAACTCGCAACACAAAGGACACAAGATTTATACTGGTTCGGGCCACCGTTGTGGTGTAATACCCTACTCCAGTGTGGTGTGGTGGATTGCCTCTTGGGCTAAGGATGAACAGTACAAGGGGAAGAACAGCCTCCTGAGGCGAGGTGTTCTTGTGCTTGTTGAACTTGTGGTTGTTCGGATCTCATCCTAGCTACGGTGGTGGCTAGTCCTATTTATAGAAGCCCTGGTCCTCTCCCCAAATATCGAGCGGGAAGGGAGCCAACAACGGCCAATTTGAAAGGGGACAGCTAGTACTGCTTACCCTGACAAAAGCATTCTTCGCCTGAAAAAGGCTCTAGTGGTGACACTGCCTTGGGCTCCATGGTGACCTCCGTCTTGCCGTCCTACTGGTCATGGTCTCGTTGCACTGATATGGAAACCATTGCTTGACACCTCGGTAGTCCGCACTTGCGCTTTCTTCCTTTGCACCAAAGAGGAAACAAGGACACTGTGCACGCTGGCGCCCGCCTGGCCTTGGTCGTCATGGCTCACGTCACTGGAACCTCGCGAGGTTTGTCTTGCCTTGGTCTCTCCGCCCCTCGCGAGCCAGCCTGGTGAGGCCGCTCCTGGGGAGGTCTTGTGTCGTCCGCCTCGCGAGGCTTGGCCCCTCGCGAGGGTCTTGAACGCTTGTTGGTGAAGATGGGCCGTACGGGCCCGCTCGCAGAGCCATGCCGTGGGCTGCAGGCAGGCAAGTCTGGGGACCCCCGTTCCTAGAAAACCGACACATGTCTTCGTTTAGTGTTTGAGTTACTGGCCACTACCGCTTGCACAAGCTATTCACACTCATTGTCTGAATTGGTTCGGTTTCTTGAGTCTTAACTACAAGCTGAAAGACATCGGTCAGCTGTGCTGCGACAAGAAGCGAAGGACTGCAGAAGTCCCTGGAGCATTCAGATGCATACTTTCTGGTGCAACAGCAAGCGTCGGAGGATTTTAGAGCCAAATAGGACAAATCTAATAAGCTTGCTATGCTTATTGCCAGTATGGTGGATACCCAGGATAATGTTTCTTGAGCTCTTCTGAAGTTGTTTCAGTTATGCTCTTGTTTTGCTGCCGTGTTTATTTGCACTGGCAGCCAATTTTGACGGCCAGTGTATGTAATATGCTGCTTTGTTCCCTATATTTGCACTGGTGGTGAACTTTGATGCCCAGTGGATGTAATATGTGTAATAGCGGTAATAGACTAGCATTAATTGCTTGCATATTTATTTCGTTATTATCTTGTTTAGTTGTTTGCTTGTAGTCACTGCAGTTCTTTTTCTGTGTTTTTCTAGTGGCCACAATAACCTCTTTTTGGAAACTAGGCTAAAATAATCATGGCAACACACGGACTATTGTAACCATGGGCCTCCTACGGACCGTATGATCCATGGGCCTTCTACGGGCCGTAGGATCCATTGGCCGTCTATACGGGCCGTAGGATCCATGGGGATTCTATGGGTCGTATGATCCATGGGCCTTCTATGGGCCGTAGGATCCATGGGCCTTCTACGGGGGGTATCATCATTTCGCCAATCATGGGCCGTACTATTTGTGGACCATAACGGGTCGTTAATAGGTCGTATTTGATAACTCTATGAAAACAGTCCAACGGCTTTTTTACATGAAAATGGCCCAACGTATTAACGAGCCACAAGCGGGCCGACTGTAACCACGGGCTGAAATTGGCCCACAAGCAGAAAATGACAGTAACGGGCCATAAGTAACCAAATGATGGAAATGAGCCCAAGAATAAATGGGCCCTGAGAAGGCCGAAAGATAACCTGGGCTGGAAACGGCCCAATGGAATAATGGGCCGTTAATGGGTATGAAGTGATACACTGTTCATTACGGGCCAATTTCATCACGGGCCGTTAATGGGCCAAGAGTTACAAAGGGCCTCATATGGGCCAAAAGACGGCATGGGCCATACATGGGCCGGAAGTTAAAATGGGCTGGAATCATATTGGATGGCCCAGATGACGGTACTGGGCCTAATTCGGAGAGGTCGTAACGGACCCTGGGTTAGCGGGCTGTAAATGGGCTATATGCGAACAGACCGTTAACAGGTTTCCGTGGGCCGGGCCGCCACCTTTTGACCAAGTCAAACGGACCGGCCTTTTCACAGGAATGGGCCTCTCTTGGGCCGTACCACGTGTCGACGTATCATAGGCGCCTTGGGTCCAATGAGTGGATGACATCTGTCCCAACGGTGAGCCAACACGTGTTTCCTCCAGCCAATGATGATTTTACACGTGGAAAATCCCCATTGGTCGGGGCTGTTAACGGGTTATCGGATCCAAAACCGGACCCGATAGCTTAACGGCGTTCCATTACGGTGGATGCCACGTGTTGGTCACCCTTGACGAAAGTACTTCTGTGACACGTGATTTATCATCATGGAAGTGGACACTTCCGTGATGATAATTTTGGTAATGGCATGGAACACTTCTACGACAACATAAGTATGACTATCTTGATTCTGTCATAAAATCGTCATGGATTTACATGCATGACAAAAAACATGACCTACTGTGACAAACATGTATCATCACAGAAGTGTATTTTTTTGTAGTGGGACTGGGGATCAGTTGATGAAGTGCAGACTCTACGGAGCCGCATCCAAACCCTCCTTGAGAAGGACATCGATATTGTCAACGTGATTCAAGTAATGCTAGTCCGCCGAACCCTGCCATGCCAGCGTAGGCCTCTCCGCATGTGGGAGTTTAATACGGAAGGACCATGAACCCACCAACACTTCTTCGGCACTACACACAAAGGGATGTCGGAAAAAAATCGGGAAACGAAAACACTGGCTGGACACCTCTAAGGACGCCGGCCTCGACTGCAACCGTCCAGATACCTCGGTAAGCACTTGACTTCCGAACACTTTGTTGTTAAGTATACCGTAATACGTTACTGAGCAAACTATATTCTTCCAGGGCTGGATAGAGAAAGAGGAACAAATTAGTTGTTCGGCCCCCCTTCCCGAAGACTCAACGGATCCCGTATTAACGAGGATGCTGGCGCCGGATACCAGACGCCTGTGAAGGAGGGCAAAGCGAAGAGTGGGAGTACCAAAGATGGCCTCTATCCCGAAGGTATATAAGACACTGCGTCCGGGGGAATCAAGATTCCATCGTCTGAAGACAAAAGTGAAGGGGAAGTCAACGTCTCTTCCCCCTAAGGAAAGAAAAGGGCCGCCTCCGAAGGTTGGGAGGAAAAGGCTCCTTAGTGAGGCAAGATGCCTCTGTCGGGTGGCTCGGGCTTGGAGGACGACGTTATCTCGTAATCCCATGACGAGGACAAGCCTCAGGCCAAATCATAAGTGAACAAGGGTATTTTAAACATGACTCGTTCCTTTCTTGTAACGACTAGAATATATGTTTTTTTGCAGTTCGGCACACAGTCTTCTTCAACAATCCTCTTCCTCGGGGGATCTTCTCCCAGAGACGATGGAAAGCGAGATGCCTCCACTGGTCTCCTCGCCCAATAGGGCGGACGACTTCGAGGTGTCGTCATGGAGGGTCTCCCTTGATCAACAAGTGGCGCGAGGGATAATGAAGACACTACCCGAAGGTGATACTTTGGTGGCCCAGGGTCCGGGGGCCAACAATGAAGGCCCTGAACTGTCCGGCCTATAGCCGGAGACGAGTAAACGGATCCCTTCCAAGGGAGGCCATACTCCTACAGCAGCTTCCGGAGATCCAGAGGCGCCGGATATATTGACGAACATGCTGCGATAGGCGTCCGTCTCAAAGGAACATCGTACCTTGATGGGCACGGTGATTGAAAAGGTCTTGTCCGTGAAAAGTGGATTGAATGAGGCCTTCATGGGCCTGCTAAGAGGCTTCGAGGTTTGTACTCTAATATTTTCGATTGTGTTTTATTCACAAAATGAACCTGTGTATAGACAGTAGCCCTGAGATTCTGATTGGCTTCCCGACGGAGGCGATCAGAGGATCAAAAGATATGCCCAGGAAATAATCTGATTAATTGGAACACAGGCTGTGACCTCCCCAGCAACTGCCCAGACTATAGAGGTTGCATATTTGCAACACAAGATTGATGAGGCGGATAATGACATCGCACTTAACAACAGGCGACTTGACGAGGTGCAAGGTATGTTTTTGGGGCAGTCATAATATGCACGTGTTTACAATATAAGCATAGCGTGAAGAATTGTGTGATAAGATATACATATCTGCAGATGGTGCTTCCACAGTCGAGATCCTTCGGGCTGAGCTAGCCCGGGCCAAGGAGCAGGCCCGGATTAGTGATGTAGCTGCTGAAAAGGCATTTGCCAAGTTAAAGGCCGAACAGGCTGCTCGGCACCAATACGAGGAGAAAATATCCTCGATGACGCTTGAACTAAAGGATGCCACTAGCCGCTGCGGATTTCTCGAGAGGGATAATAAAGCCAAAATGACTGATCTTGACAAGGCCTTACAAGAGGCAAGAGAAGCCCAGTCCGAATCTAGAGCAGCCCGGGAGGAGATCCGGCAAGCTGGGGAGATCGCGGCTAGTAAGCCCTTTTTATTACAAACTAAGTTCGACGATCCAAATTATGCCCTGCTTAATCAAGTGTGGAGTTCTCCAGATGCTTTATTGGATTGGCCGAAGAGTGCTTCCGATGCGGCGCAGTTTTACCATCAACGTCAGTCTTCTTCTTGAAGATCCATTTCTTTTCTATAGCTTGCCGATCATCGGACAAGTCAACCAAAGTCCACACTTTGTTCTCATACATGGATCCTATCTCAGATTTCATGGCCTCAAGCCATTTTGCGGAATCTGGGCTCAGCATCGCTTCCTCATCGTTCGTAGGTTCGTCATGGTCTAGTAACATGACTTCCAGAATAGTATTACTGTACCACTCTAGTGTGGAACGTACTCTAGTTGACCTAGGAGGTTCGGTAGTAACTTGATCTGACGTTTCATGATCATCATCATTAACTTCCTCACTAATTGGTGTAGGCATCATTGGAACTGATTTCTACAATGAACTACTTTCCAATTCGAGAGAAGGTATAACTACCTCATCAAGTTCTACTTTCCTCCCACTCACATCTTTCGAGAGAAACTCCTTCTCTAGAAAGGATACATTTTTAGTAACGAATAACTTGCCTTCGGATTTGTGATAGAAGGTGTACCCAGCAGTTTCCTTTGGGTATCCTATAAAGACGCATTTCTCCGATTTAGGTTCGAGCTTATCAGGCTGAAGCTTTTTCACATAAGCATCACAACGCCAAATGTTAAGAAACGACAGCTTAGGTTTCTTGCCAAACCACAATTCATATGGTGTCGTCTCAATGGATTTAGATGGTGCCCTATTTAGCGTGAATGCAATCGTCTCTAAAGCATAACCCCAAAATGATAGTGGTAAATCGGAAAGAGACATCATAGATCGCACCATATCTAATAAAGTACGATTACGACGCTCGAACACACCATTACGCTGTGGTGTTCCAAGTGGCGTGAGTTGTGAAACTATTCCACACAGTTTCAAATGAAGACCAAACTCGTAACTCAAATATTCACCACCATGATCAGATCATAGAAACTTTTTTTCTTGTTACAATGATTTTCCACTTCACTCTGAAATTCTTTGAACTTTTCAAATGTTCCAAACTTATGTTTCATTATGTAGATATACCCATATCTGCTCAAATCATCTGTGAAGGTCGGAAACTAACGATACCTTCCACGAGCCTCAACACTCATCGGACCACATACATCAGTATGTATTATTTCCAAGAAGTCAGTGGCTTGATCCATTGTTCCGAAGAAAGGAGTCTTGGTCATCTTGCCCGTGAGGCATGGTTCGCAAGCATCAAGTGATTCATAATCAAGTGATTCCAAAAGCCCATCAGCATGGAGTTTCTTCATGCGCTTTACACCAATATGACATAAACAGAAGTGCCACAAATATGTTGCACTATCATTATTAACTTTGCATCTTTTGGCTTCAATATTGTGAATATGTGTATCACTATGATTGAGATTCAACAAAAATAGACCACTCATCAAGGGTGCATGACCATAAAAGATATTACTCATATAAATAGAACAATCATTATTCTCTGATTTAAATAAATAACCATCTCGCATCAAACAAGATCTAGATATAATGTTCATGCTCAACGCTGGCACCAAATAACAATTACTCAGGTCTAAAACTAATACCAACGGTAGATGTAGAGGTAGCGTGCCGACGATGATCACATTGACCTTGGAACCATTCCCGACGCGCATCGTCACCTCGTCCTTAGCCAATATTCATTTAATCCGTAGCCCCTATTTCGAGTTGCAAATATGAGCAACATAACCAGTATCAAATACCCAGGCGCTATTATGAGCTTTATGAGGTACACATCAATAACATGTCTATCAAATATACCTTTCACTTTGCCATATTTCTTATCCGCCAAATACTTGGGGAAGTTGTGCTTCCAGTGACCAGTCCCTTTGTAGGAGAAGCACTCAGTTTCAGGCTTAGGTCTAGACTTGGGCTTCTTCCCGGGAGAAGCAACTTGCTTGCTAATCTTCTTGAAGTTCCCTTTCTTCCCTTTGCCCTTTTTCTTGAAACTAGTGGTCTTGTTAACAATCAACACTTGATGCTCCTTCTTAATTTCTACCTCCACAGCCTGAAGCATTGCGAAGAGCTCGAGAAATGTCTTTTCCATCCCTTGCATATTATAGTTCATCATTAAGAATTTATAGCTTGGTGGCAGTGATTGAAGAACTTTGTCAATGACACTATCATCCGGAAGATTAACTCCTAGGTGAGTCAAGTGGTTATGGTACCCAGACATTCTGAGTATGTGTTCACTGACAGAACTGTTCTCCTCCATCTTGCAGCTATAGAACTTGTTGGAGACTTCATATCTCTCAACTCGGGCATTTGCTTGAAATATTAACTTCAACTCTTGGAACATCTCATATGCTCCATGACGTACAAAACGTTTTTGAAGTCCTGATTCTAAGCCGTAAAGCATGGCACACTGAACTATCAAGTAGTCATCAGCTTTAGCTTGCCAGACGTTCATAACATCCGGAGTTGCTCCTGCAGCAGGCCTTGCACCTAGCGGTGGTCAGGACGTAATTCTTCTGTGTAGCAATGAAGATAATCCTGAAGTTACGGACCCAGTCCCTGTAGTTGCTACCATCATCTTTCAACTTACCTTTCTCTAGGAACGCATAAAAATTCAAGGGAATGGTAACACGGGCCATTGATCTACAACAACATAGATATGCAAAAACTATCAGGACTAAGTTCATGATAAATTAAAGTTCAATTAATCATATTACTTAAGAACTCCCACTTAGATAGACATCCCTCTAGTCATCTAAGTGGTCATGTGATCCATATTAACTAAACCATGTCCGATCATCATGTGAGATGGAGTAGTTTTCAATGGTGAACATCTCTATGTTGATCATATCTACTATATGATTCACGTTCGACCTTTCGGTCTCAGTGTTCCAAGGCCATATATGTATATGCTAAGCTCGTCAAGTTTAACCTGAGTATTCTACACGTGCAAAACTGTCTTACACCCATTGTATGTGAATGTAGAGCTTATCACACCCGATCATCACGTGGTGTCTCGACACAATGAACTATAGCAACGGTGCATACTCAGGGAGAACACTTATACCTTGAAATTTTGTGAGGGGTCATCTTATAATGCTACCGCCGTACTAAGCAAAATAAGATGTATAAAAGATAAACATCGCATGCAATCAAAATATGTGACATGATATGGCCATCATCATCTTGTGCCTTTGATTTCCATCTCCAAAGCACTGTCATGATCTCCATCGTCACCGGCTTGACACCTTGATCTTCATCGTAGCGTCATTTTCATCTCCCCAACTATTGGTTCTACAACTATCGCTACCACATAGTGATAAAGTAAAGCAATTCAATGGCGATTGCATTTCATACAATAAAGCGACAACCATAAGGCTCTTGCTAGTTGCCGACAACTTTTACAAAACATGATCATTGGTTGCTCTCTGACTATAGCGCCAGAAAAGCTCCTTTCTGCTAGGACTACGTTGGTATTTACCCAAGGAGGAAGGGATGATTCAACACATCGACGGTAGGTATTCCCCTCAGTGAAGAAACCAATGTTATTGAACCAGTAGGAGAACCAAGCAACACAACGTAAACAGCACCTGCACACAAATAACAACACCTCGCAACCCAACGTGTTAAAGTGGTGGTCAATCCCTTTTGGGTAACAATGCCAGAAAATTGTAGTAGATTGAAATAATAGATCATAAATAAAACAAAGTGCAGCAAAGTATTTTTTTATTTTTATTTTAATAGATCTGAATAAAAATGCAAAGGAAAAGCGGATCACAAGCAAATATATGAGGAAGAAGACCCCGGGGTTGTAGGTTTCAGTAGTGGCTTCTCTCGAGAAAGATAGAAAATGGTGGGTAAACAAATTACAGTTGGGCAATTGATAAAACCTCAAATAATTATGACGATATCTTGGCAATGATCATTACATAGGCACCATGTCCAAGATTAGTAGACCAACTCCTGCCAGCATCTACTACTATTACTCCACACATCGACAGCTATCCAGCATGCATCTAGTGTATTAAGTTCATGGAAAAATGGAGTAATGCAATAAGAACGATGACATGGTGTGGACAAGATCCGTTTATCTATTGCATAGATATAGATCCCATCTTTTTATCCTTACACTACAAAAAAAGACACATCCGTGACATTTTGGGCCAAACGAAATTTTTTTTCTGTCATACATATGACACTTCTATGATGATAATTGTGACAAAACCCGGTATCATCATAGATGTGGTGGGCTCCTACTTCTATGACAAAAAATCATGACAGAAAATGGGCTTTTCGTCCTGGGCGGGCCGGAGACGCAGCTGCATGACATTCTTTGGGCCGTCCATGACAGAAAAAACCATGGTAGAAGCGAGGGGGAGGAAAATTTCGGGGAGTTCCCGGTTACGGTGGGAGGTTGGGGGCCGAGCAATGCCCGTTTCTCTCGTACACGCACGCGCGTGTGTGCGAGGCGTTGGCTCTAACTGAACCTGAGTGAGGCGTTGGGCTCTAACTAAACCCGAGCGATTGCGCTGTAGGCTACGCGTTACTAAACAGGAGCGATCGATCGATGGCTGTTAACTAAACCCGATCGAGCGATTCCTTCGCTACTTCTATTAATTGAAGTCGGTCGATTGGATGAACAGTGAGCGTTGCGGGGGGTTTGGATGAACAGTGAGCGGTGGCGTTGCCTCTGGATGAACAGGACCCCGTGGTGTGGAGGGCTAGATGAACAGTAGACGGTGGAGGGGTGCCCGTGGAGGAGTGGTTGAATAGTAGCCGGTGGAGTAGCGCACGGTGGAGGCTGGATGAACAGGAGCCCGTGGAGGCTGGAGGAGGTCGACGGTAGCCCGTGGAGGCTAGAGGAGGTCGATGGTGGAGATGAACAGTATCCCGTGGAGTCCCGTTTTGCGGTACGCCACACACCTCCCGATGAACAGGACCCCGTTTTGAACGTAGCGCTCCAACACAAGTCCGTTTCCTCCGTTTTGCGGTATGCCACACCCCTCCCGATCAACAGGACCCCCATTTCGACCGTAGGAGGTCCGTTTCCTCCATTTTGCGGTACGCCAGACCCCTCCCGATGAACAGTATCCCGTTTCGAACGTGGCCGGTCGAACACAAGGATGTTTCCTCCATTTTGCGGTACGCCAGGCCTTGTTTACATCGCCTGTTCCGTTCAAGCCCTCCCGATGAACATGACCACGCATTCCATTCTGACCCAGCCGGTTGGCTCCCACGCGTTCCGTTGCCTCCCGATGAATAGGACGCATTCCATTGCCTCCCCATGAACACGACGCATTCTGTTGCCTCCCCATAAACACGACGACGACATTGTTTCTCCGTTCCGACCCATCCATGTACACGAGCCCTGGCCGTACGTATGCGCGAGTAGGCGTTCGAGACCATGCCCATATGTACGTATGTGGCCGTATTTTCTTTCTTGCACCCTGTCCGCTATACGTACGTTTACATGCTACGTGTGCGCCTCTACTACGACACCTACGCGCCTCTACTAAGACACGTGCGCGCCTCTACATCGACCAATATATATGTACGTACACGTTCGCGACCAGAATGACAACCCTACGTACGCTTCAACCAGGTGGGTCTTGACTGTCAGGCACTTCCTTGCCTGCGAAGATGTAGTTGGTGGGTCCCAGCAGTCAGGGGGCAAATCATTTTTTTTGTTTTTTTTGCCCGGACACACTTCCTTGCATGCGAAGGTGTAGCTGTTGGGTCCCATCAGTAAGGGGGGAATCATTTTGTTTTTTCCTAGACCCACTTCCTTGCGTGCGAAGATGTTGTTGGTGGGTCCCAGCAGTCAGGGGGGCGAATCATTTTTTTTCGGACGCACTTCCTTGCGTGCGAAGATGTAGCTGGTGGGTCCAGTAGTCAGGGGGCGAATCGGTTTTTTCGGACGCACTTCCTTGCGTGCGAAGATGTAGCTGGTGGATCCCAGTAGTCAGGGGGAAACTTTTTTTCAAAAAATATGGTGGCCCGTCCGGTGGGTCCCCGCTGTCAGGTAGAGGAATAATTATTTTGCGCGTAATAAGGAGGCACTTCCTTGCTGCGGCCGTGGACCCTGCTGTCAGCCTCTCCACGTACAGTCCATGTCCGATGGAAGCCATTCCTTGACCACGTTGACCACGCCGCGCCGAGAGCACCAGGGCGGTGGACGACGGCGAGGCCTAGGAAGGAGACGACGCGGAGCCGGGGAAGATGCGGCAGTTGATGCACACATGTAGAGGAGTATGAGGGTTCACTCGTTCGGCTGCGGTGTGAGGCTGTCATCGCCGCAGAATAACAGGGGGTGTGGGTGCGTAGAGGGATGGCCTGGCCAGCGGTGGGAGTAGTAGGGGGCGGTGAGGCCTCCGCGGCATCACAGCCGGCCACGGGCGGCAGGAGCAGACGGCACGACCGGCGCTGCTTTGGGCGGCTGGAGCAAGCCAGAGGTTGAAGAAGCACTATGGCCGTTGGATGGACATCGTACGGTCACAGGAGCTAGAATCGTTCATATATTGACTAAAGTTGACAAAGGCCTCCATCCCAATCAACTCAGTAGGCCCATAAGTCAGCCTCCCACCAAGGTGGGTCCCAGCTAACAGGGGGTATTCATTTTTTTGTGCGTAATAAGGAGGCACTTCCGGTGGGTCCGAGCTGATAGTGGGGGAACGTTTTTTCGCAAAATACGGTGGCCCGTCCTGTGGGTCCCAGCAGTCAGGGGAAATGTTTTTTCGCGAAATACTGGTGGCCCGTTCGATGGGTCCCTACTGTCAGGTGGAGGAATAATTATTTTCCGCGTAATAAGGAGGCACTTCCTTACGGCTGTCGTGGACCCAGCTGTCAGCCTCTCCACGTACAGTACTCTTCCGATGGAAGTCGGTCATTGACCACATTGACCACACCGCGCCGAGAGCACCACGGCGGTGGACGACGGCGAGGCCTAGGAAGGGGACGATGCGGAGCCGGGGAAGACGCGGTAGTGGAAGCCCGCGCGGAGATGAGTATGAGGGTTCACCGGTTCGGCTGTGGTGTGAGGCTACCGTCGCTGTAGAATAACAGGGGGTGTGGGTGATTAGAGGGATGCCCTGGCCAACGGTGGGAGTAGTAGGGGGCACTGAGGCCTGCGCGGTAGCACAGCCGGCCATGGGAGGTGGGAGTAGGCGGTCCCGCCGGCGCTGCTTTGGCGGCTAGAGCAAGAAGATCAGAGGTTGAAGAAACACGACGGCCGTTGGATTGACATCCAACAGTTACGTCTGCTGGAATCGTGTGTTGACATATATAGTAACTAAAAAAATCTTGCATATGCGTCAACTAAATAGGCCCACAAGTCAGACCACTCCCTCTTTTTTTTAATAATTTATATATAGCTCATGGCAACTTCTTATGCAATTTATTGCAGTCGTTTTTTTGGTTGTCCAGGGCCAATTTTGCATATTTCTGTGGGTTCCAAACTATTTTTAATACCGAAATGTTGAGCCAGATTTAAAGTACTTTGAAGATATATTTAAATTAAGTTAATGCCCAGTGAAATAGGAATCTGAAAATGTGAAAAAAATTCATAAATTATAAAGTAATTGCCAATTCTTTATCTGTTTTTATATTTACAACCGATTTCATATTACTTTCAAGATTTGCAGGCGTCTTGAAAGAGTTGCAGCCCATCAGGGCATAGAAAAATAAGTAGGCCTGGATTGGGTATTCTTCAGAAAAAATAAACTGGGCTCATTTTCACAAAGAAAAATAGCTGGGCTGGTCACATGGTGAACATAAAATATAAGCCTGGGCTAGACGGGCCACAGCCCAGTTCAAACCCTGCTCCGTCTCAACAATACCAAACAAAAAAATACTGCTCGAGTAGCTATGTCCCAGGTGTCAGCTGATCTTGTGTTGTTCTCTTGTCTATTGACTATATACGCTCACAATGTCGCGGGTCCCAGATGTTAGGAAAACACTAGGAGGAGGCATTTTATTTTTCCATACGCTGACATGGTGGGCCCCTACTGTCATCCTCTCCACGTACTTCTGCCGATTCCTGTTGTTTGTTGACCATGTTGACAACGCGAGCGGGCGGCGCCGTGGCGAGTGCACCAAAGCACGCGAAGGACGTCGGCGTTGATGATTTAGGAGACGGTGGTGCGGCGATGCGTGCGCTGAGGTGCAGCCAGCCGTGGGAGGTGGAAGCAGGCGGCCCCGCTGGCGCTGGTTTGGTTTTGGCGGCTGGAGGAAGACAGGACTGAAGAAACACGACATACTATAAAAGCAGCAGGAGCACTTAATAACATTAACTGAAACCAGCAGGGGCACTTAACAACCAAAGCTGAAAGCAGTATGAGTACTTATATAGGTTCAACCGTACAAAGCACGCCTCAAACAGTGCTACTTTGCCTACAGTTAACCAAGGGTGAGGCCGCCAAGCCCCAGGACAAGGCCCAGGTGCCACCCCGCACATCCACAACCTTCTGAAAGTGGCTTCATCTCGCAACGTGGTTAATAAACGGGATATTCACTTTAGAGCCATGGAAAAGCATGAGCATAATCTTCTGTCCTATTCTCCAAGATGGACGGGCCTTCATTATTTGAGACCACCCATGAATAAGTATCTTTTCACCTCCAAGGGGAATTGAGTAGGTCGACATAAACATCATGTTGTGACCAAGCGCAAGTATGACCCGACCATGGTCAGGCATCTGTATAGGAACAATAGAACTCGGCAGTTCCTGTTTCAAGAAGATCACAGCTGTAAAACTGTGTATAAGCAATAGTTTATGAACAACATATATAACAGAAAACAGCTTGTACCATAAGTTTCTCGACATAGTTGGACCTGTTCAACGAGTGCAGCAGTGGCACACGTATCCCATGTGGCCTTCCACCATTGAAACGCCCCACAAGGACCTCAAGATGATCAATAAAGTGTAGGAACTTGTGGATGTCGATCCAGTCAACTTTGGTGCCATTAGTAACAGCCGAGTTATTACAAAGTAACAAACGAGCAGACTGCTTAACTCTGAAAAAACCTACACGTGCCACCAATTATAAGAAAATATTAGTTAGAAGTAGCATCTTCGTGAGAGATTCGTTGCTACTTCTAAAGTTAAATTGTGATTAGTTAGACAGAATAGGTGGATTAAGAAGTAATCGAGGCAACAAGCAAGAACCAGATACAAAACTAACATGGATGAACAATTGGAACGACGTCGGGGTGGAAGATTGCAGTGAAGATGAGACCAGGTTCTGCTATTTCCATCAACATTCGTGCGCCAACTTTCAGTCTGTAACACTTGAGAAAGTTTATCCAAGTTCCGCCATAAAAAAAGCAGTGATATTCTTGGTTCATGAACCCAACTCGGAACTTATATCCATGGCTTGTCTTCACTGTGACCATTAAACTAGTGTATTCAGTTATGACAAGGCCGAGCATCTTGAGTACATGTGTTCTGGCAGAGCAAATAATACACTGCAGGAAAAATAATATGAGAACACAGCATGTTCAAAAAACCACCACCCTCCCGGATAGAAAAGAGGATTCTAGGAACATACTGTGTGCATTTCAAAATGCTGTGTTAGGATGAGAAGGAACAAGTGTGGCGTCTCGCCGAGGGTGCAGAAACCTGTAGGGTACTCGCACTTTGGGCACTGCAAATGAAACACACTAGATTCAGTAGGAAGAAAAATGCATCAACGGCGGCGGCTGCCATCCTAGCATTACCTGCGACCAAGGGACTTGGATTTATCGGGGATGGATGAAGAATTCGTACCTGGTTCTCCATGAGAAAACCCTATGCAATCGCCGAGAGGGGTTTTTCTCTGAACAAGCAGATGAGGGAGAAGGGGATTCAGGCCCAGTGAAATATTGCCGCTTCGTCCGTCCAGCTTACTGCTAAAGCTGGAAAGGGGGGTTGTGATTTGACGGCTCATTGGGCATTACTGCGGCGCTACGACCGTGGTGTGTCTACCGTGAAGTTGTGCACTCTAATTTGTGCATATGGCACGTGGACCCCGTTGCTAGTTGCCCCACATATCAGCGAAAGGAAGTAGAAAGACATGAGTAACTAGTTACACATAAATATATATTTTGACAGAGAGATACTCCCTCTATAAAGAAATATACAAATCTTTTATATCACAGGCTCACCTTGCTGAGAAATCTTTTATGGGGGTTCAACTGAGAATATAATACTCAGATAGGCTCACGGTTCTGGACTTTGGGCCGCAGGCCGACCCTGCATGTTTGGGAGCCCATGTGTTCTACCTCAGCGCTTTTCATATTGCAAGCGATTGGTATGGCGCTGGTTTTAGATGCCGTCGCAAGGCGAATACACAAAATTGAATAAAGCTCGGCAGTTGTTGGAATGAAATCGAACAACAGTTCCTAACCAGCAATCAGAGTTGCAATTCTATCAACGATATACCATGTGATAAATAATACTGTCGTACTACTTATACACACAGGACACTTGTTTCACCATGCTAGATTATTACATCAAAATCTCTTGGAGGATAGATCAGTTCGGCAGTTGCGTGCTGCTACTGAAGAATTTCAAAGTTGATTTGGACTAGCTCTCCATGCCGAGAAAGTTTGATTTTGACATCATCCCCTACTGCAAGATATGATTTAGATTTGAACCTTGACCATCCTTTATCATCAATCATCATGCGACCATCCTTTATACTTACGGTATATTGAGCAGGTTCATTCACACCAAGGCTGCGCATGGTAAGAGAAACTTGGTGCGGTCACCCGGATTGTTGAACGACTCCCTTGTTGCTCTAGGAATTCTCTGTTTGCAAACAAGAAGACATACCCAAACAGTTAGATCAACACAGTGAATCATGTGAAACAACATGGAAAGAAAAAATAACGAAGCACTTGGGCGGCCAATGCTTACCAAGAAGGTGGACAAGTCGGTTCTTGTAAGGACTTTGGTATATGAAGTGCGCACTGCAGCCCAGTCTGTTGCCGGTGCAACTGCATGGGCCGGAGCAGATGCAAGTGCAAGTGTTGGTGCAGGTGCCGAAGCCGCTGCTGCTGCCGGAGATGGTGCTCCTTGTAGAGCTGGTGCCGGTGTCGAAGCAGGTGCCGGTGTCGATGCTCGATCCTCCAGTAGATCAAACTGATCCGCTGACGTGGTCGGTGCCCAATCCTCAACTGGATCAGACTGAGCTGCTGCCGCTGTCAGTGCTAGAGCAACTACCGGTGCTTGATCTGTGCGAGACAGCGGCGATCGTGTCTGGTCTGCTATGATCAGCTTTCTAACTTGACTAGGATCCGTGACCGTGATCCAGTTTTTTCTTCATTTCTTTTAAACGCGAGAAGGACTAATTGTGGCGTTTTTGTTAAACCAAACTGCAGTTCATCATAGGTATTCAGCCTGTACTCAGACAACAGATTGATCCAATTTTTTCTAGTAATATAAGTGATGGACAGTGCCTTCGTTACTGACACGACATAAGAAGTGAAACCTGCAAAAATAGACATCGTAGAGCAAACCAAACGGTTTATTCTATGATGAATGTCACATGGCAAAACCTGCATCGTAAAATTGCAGGAAAAGAAAGAAAACATGACATTAAATCAACAAGATTTAGACAGTAAATCAATAAGATTTACTTGATGTGACACGAGTGAATCCTTACCAGGAAGTCACTATGTTGAAGTACTAAACAGAAGATTGATCGTCAAACTATGTGTGGCATGCAGGGGCCCCGCCTACTCCCACAAGTAGGACAGTCCAAAGGTCATGACAAATCGTATGGACCGAACATCCATGGGACTAGAAATCCTGGTGGGTGCGATAAAAAACCCTGCAATGCATATAGATATTGGAGTGTAACCATAATTGATAAACCGTCCTCACAAAAAAATATGATCTGGATACTTCAAAATATACAGACTGAATTGAGTGGACAGACATTAACATAGACCGTTCTTAGGACTGACCACACACCAAAAGCGGCATTACTAATAAACAATACAGGGTTCACAAACACAAATCAAGTACTGGACAATAGTACTTACTACAGACAAGCAAAGTTGCACTAACTAAACTTTGCAGACTATTTCTTGCCACCAACCTACGGGATGAACCCCGCATAACTGACTAGGCCATGGACTTCGTGTGAGATGTCTACATGCACCATCACCATCTTGTCAACCTTGGAGAAGCTAACAGAGTGGTCTTTCCACTCATAAACATGATGATGAAGACAGGCCACATCAGATTTGTTGGGAAGCTTTACAAGGACCACACCCTTCGTAATCGAAGGCATGGCCAGGAAATTCTTGTGGTCAAGTACAGCCTCAAGAACACGCCTGACAACAATGCTACAGGAAAACACTAGTTCAGGACACATGGCGACAAGGACATAGCAGCTGGATAGTTCAGCAGTAGAACTCATCATCAGGTCTTCCAGTTCACACGGCATGACTTTGAGAACTTCATCTCCACCACGGATCTGGTTCTAATTCAAACAGAAACCATATTTTATTACTACCTCCGTTCAGAAATATAAGATGATTTTCAATATTATACTCCATATATGACTACATATGCACACAGAAATGAGTGAACAAAGACACTAGAACATGTCTTCAAAGGCATGAGAGTAGAGGGATTACATGCAATATCCATAACACAAGTTACTGAGGCAAATATACCCTCTTAAAAGGTAGCATTGATGTTCATAAAGTACTCCCTCCGTCCCAAAATTCTTGTCTTAGATTTGTCTAGATACGGATGTATCAAGTCACATTTTAGTATTAGATACATCCATATCTAGAGAAATCTAAGACAAGAAATTTGGGACAGAGGGAGTAGTTGAAAGTAATCTATAAGAAATTAGTGTCAACCTCTCACATGTTTTGGTCAAAAGAGGAATTTAGAACCGTCATTTGGCACACTAAAATCACATGCAAGATCACCCAGAAAGTTGTACTACCAGTACTAGTACTGCGTGTTAGATGAAAAAACACGATCAAGATCGATAAAAAGATTGTCAACAAGAGACATTACCTGGACTTGCTTAGTGAGGGATCCCGAAGAGGGGGGCTTGGACAGGGCGATGGCTTTGAGCTTGTCTGCGGTATTCTTGGCGGGGTGCTTGTGCTTCTTCGTACCATGAGCCTCGACAGTTTTGGCCAGAGCCATAGACATCACGTCAGCCGGTGCTTCGGCGTCCATCCAAGAGAAGAAGCTGAGAGAGAAGAGTGAAAGGAGGAACGAGATGAGGGAGAAGCGAAGCGAGTGGGGGTTTTCTTCAAGAGAGGAAGCTGAGAGAGAAGAGTGAAATGGTGGTTGCTTCGTCCGTCCAACTTACTGCTGGAAAGGAGGGGGTTTCGTGATTTGACGGCTCATTGGGCATTACTGCGGCGGTTCGATCGGGGTAGCCTACCATCACTCTACTACGGAATAATTTAGTGCATGGCTGGTGGACCCAAGTGCTGGCTGTCCCACACATCAGTGAAAGTGAGTAATTTAGTCCATGGCTGGAGGAGGATCCGCACGGTAGAGCGGTCCCACTTTTTTTCTGAAGAAAAAATGATTACAGCAAGCGTTTCCACTCTTATGATGGAGGAGTGCGAAACACGGCAGCCACTTGAACATACACATTACTCCTACTACTAGGCATGTGAAGTGGTTCATACGTCAGTACTACACAATCTTGTTGCTAGTGTAGTAAGATATGATGATAACAAATGATGTTGTACGCATGTCAACTACTCCTATATGTAACATAGTACCGCTTTTTCGACTGTCCGGTCAAGAATGAACGGTGAGATCAATGTTAACAGAACTAGGTCCACGGCGCACGGAGAGTACGGTGCTACAGTACTCCACAAAACATGAACCATATGAAGCATGAATAGTGTTAGGCAGGGTGTATGAAGGGTGCACGGGATGGGAGCAAAAGTTCCCTTCTCGACCCACTTTTGGGTGTTTGGAAGAGTGCATGAAGGGTGCATGAGTCCACACTAGTAGGTTGACAAAAATACACGAAGAGGAAACAACTATATTGAGATGAGAATGCAACCAAACACACCCACACGCTTTATGCTACAGTGACTGATCTGCACTGTCTGAGTTTGATCGAACGGTCTTGTTGCGCCGAGACATGGACAAGCCCATGCAGAGGGCGTCTAAACACCACCGAAGTCCCTCTGCTTCTCGAGGCACACGATGTTGGTGATGCAGGGTGCAACCACCCGCAGAGCCCGCTCCCGGTCGACGGGAGCTAGTGTCAGGCACCTCACCTCGGACTTCGTGATCTGCTGCGCCGCCATGGCACCAGGTAGAAGCAATGGGAAGAGGAAGCAAAGGGGGCGGAACGGCTGAAAGGCAATGCAATCTACGGGAAGGCGGAGGGAGCGGGGAATCTTTTGGTTTTCACCACGCTAAAACACCAGTCGATGACTTCTCACATCAGGGAGCAGTGGGTTTTTACAGGCGGAGTCATCGTGACTAATTGCTGTCGCGCCTGCTCCCGTCAATCAAAAAATTAAAAATCCTGTCGCGCCTGCTCCCGTCAATCAAAAAATTAAAAATCCTGCTGCACCCAAACACCAGAGCAACGCCGCGGTGGATATTTCAATTTACCTGCCGGCAAGTAGATAAAAAAGGGTGAAAAAACAAATGTGGCGGCGGCCTAGCTAATCAGTCGAACTAGCCCAACTATCTAGCCACCGTGCTTCACTGATCTACTCGGCAGGAAAGGTGGTCTGTCGTGATTTGATGACTCATTTACTTGCTTCGGCGCTATGACCGAGGACCCAAAAAACGCGCGGTAGGGCATCCCACGTTAGGAAGAATATATGCGTGCACCACCCGGGAGGACCCCGAAACCGCGCGGTAGGGTGTGCCACGTCTCGGCACGGAGGAAAATGTGCATGTAAAAATATACTGTATCAGACGTAGTACCTATGGTTCGACCTCGGGACCCAGCCAGTCGGTCGAAAAGACCCCACTAGCCACACAGCTTCATCATGCAAACGTGGAACGGAGGATAGATGTGGTTAGCTCCGTCTCGACCACCCACAATGTCTCTTGTTCTAGGCGATTCTTCTATTTTCCATGCTTTTTTTAGTTGTAATAACACCACGTCAAGCTAGCGCCGCTCTTCGTGTGTGCCCGTGCAAAATTTAGACGATGGAGAGAAGAGAGATTGAGATCGCAGACCTGGGACCCACCAGTAAGTGAGACAACGGTCATGCACGTGTTGACGAGGCACTCCCTCTACTTTACTCAACGCAAGTACTGTATAAAATCAAGTTATGGGACAAAGCCAACAACCATTTGTTTTTTCAGGCTATCGACTTATGCTTTATAGTCCAGGTTGCCAGTTCAAATCTCGTCTTTTAGATTTGTTAGTTTTAGGTCCATGTAACATCCCAAATTTTCTATTTGGAATTTCATAAATAGATCATTCTTGCATATCATATTTTATTGCATTTCGTCTCGTCATCCTTGAAACCCTAAGCAACTCAAGGACCCTTGGAGAGAGTTGGGGATTTCCCCGGTTTTCGAATTTGATTTTATCAAATTTTGAAACGAGGATTTTGGTTTTAATTATTTTTCCCTCCAAAAATATTTCATATTAAAATATATGAGAGGAGATAATATGACTTCTTCAAAATAAATGAAATATTGGAGGAAAAATATTAAAATCAATATTTGTTTTATTTTGGATTTTATTGCAATTTTATTTTTATTAGAAAAATTGCACATTTTTAAAATTGCATTTTTGGGCCAAGAAAATGTTCATCTCATTCTAAATATTTCATTTAAACAGTGAAAATTTGTTTTGCATTTTTTGATATTTATTTTATTTTTCTAGGATTTTTCTTAGTTTTGGCGGAATTATTTTTCTTAGTCCGGCCGTCTCCCTCGCGCGTGCGTAGTTCGGACGCCGAGGGGAGTTCGAGCCGGACTCCTCCCCGGGCGCCCCCTCGCCCAAGCAAGCTGCCACCCCCGCCCCCTTTAAATACCACCCCGCAGCCCGCTCCCCCGCCGAGCCATGCGCGACCGCCTCCCGCGCCTCGCCGCCGTCGCTGCAAGCCGCCGCCGCCCTGCCGCCCGAGCCCCGCCTCGCTGGAGCCTCGCCAGAGGTACACCGCCGTTTTTTTAAAGAAAACCAATTCGTTTTTTAAACCCTAGCCCGTTTTTTTCGGTTCGCCGTTTTTTTCCGCTTTTTCCTTTTCGCGGACGTTCGTCCGGACATTCGTTTTAGCGAACGGTTTTCGCCCGTTAGTTACAGACAATGAACGCTTGTTCGTTAGCCTGTTCGTCAGTTTTCTTTTATCTGATTTTCCGCGGTTATTTCTGATCGCGATTTCTGATCTGATTTTTGTTCTAGTTTATCTTTTCGCTCGTTAGTCAGAATCAGGCAATTCAAGCGCCTAGATCTTCGCCTCGAGACCCTCTTCCCGTTTAACCAACTTTCACAAGTTTTTGCTACTGTAAAATTTAACCTAGGTCCATATTAGTAAACGGATCTTGTTTCTTTCGCCGTTTGAGTTTCGTTGCTCCGATCGATTTGATTCTTTTTGCAAACCAGAGTTCTTAAGTTGAACTATCTGGTTAGATCTTCTTATTTGAGATTTACTCGTGTTTCTAAGCTTGATTTCTTATGTAAGTTATTGTTTGTTTCCGATAGAATTCCTGGAGTGCGAAGCGTGTTATTTGGAGTCTCTAGGTTACGCGGATCGTCAGCAAGGTAAGTAACACTTTGATCATACCCCTTTATCACCCAGTTTTTATGCATTAGTACCAATCCTCAAGCATTGCATGGTTAGGATGTCATTAACATGTGGGTTGGGAAGTAGTTGATGAGGTAGAACCTATTACCCTGTTACATTCAAACCCTTGGGAGTTACTTCTACGTGTTGCTTATATTGCTATGCTATGCACGTAGACGTGGTTTGGGTGAGTCAAATCCAAGACAGATGTGAGATTGTTAATTAATGGTTCAGCTTGAGGTGGCAACTTAAATACACATCTGGGTGGATTGAGGCACCTGGAGTACCCAGTGTTGCCTGTATTTTTGGAAATCCCGGAGTACCCGTGTGATCTTCCTATGGACCGACACCCAGGCTGAAAGGGAACTGAGATGATTCATGCTAGAAACTTCCGTGTGCGGCCACAAGCTATTATGGGCTCTAGCATAGTTGAGTAAGTTACGTGAAGCTCTTGAAGAGGTGGATCAGCAGGTAGTGGGATTGTAGGTTTGGTATGGTCTGCCCGGAGTAGAGAGTTAATGTTTCTGAAAGACTGTGTCTCGGTCATCCATTTCTCAAACACCATGTAGTGCGAGAAAACCAACGGAGGATATCGAGTCTTGTGGGGAAAAGTGCGCAAACCTCTGCAGAGTTTACAAACTAATCATGGTTAGCCGTGTCCCCGGTTATGGAGAATCTTGAGTATCTAGTACTTGGAGTATCTTAAGCATCTCATCACTCTAAATTAATATTGTTGGGTTGATAATTACCTTAATTGGGATTGAGTTGGAGGAACCTTCTCAATGATGTTTCAACTACCATGATAGTTAAATTAAAATCTATTCCTTTGTTGTAGGAAAAAATTGGCTTTTCGCAAAAACTATAACCATAGAGCTTTCCACCAGCCAAATATGCATGTAGTGATAGCATTATTCTATTCTTGCTCTACTGTGTTATTTTTCCATCATATTCCATGTTCTGACCCGTTTTCGGGATGCAATGTATTATGTTGCAGACTTTTCAGACGAAGAGTAAGGTTCGTTAGGTCGTTGTCGTGCAGCTCAGCTATGCCGTTGGAGTTGATGGACTCACTTTATCTTCCAAGCCTTCCACTGTTATCGTATTAGATGGCCTTAAGCCATTTTTATTGTAATATGAGTTCTCTTTGGAGACATTCGATGTAATAAGTGTGTGATTGCTACTCTGTTATAAATCCTCGAGTACTGTGTGTCAGCATTACCAATCCAGGGATGACACTGAAGCACAGACACTTGACAGTTTGAGGTCGGGTCGCTACAAGATGGTATCAGAGCACACGTTGAGTGTAGGACATGACCACTAAGCTAAAAGCCATAGATCACTATTCTCTTCTCATTTCTGACTCCTCTCCATTTTCTACTCTTTAGGATGGTAGACGCAAAGAACAAGTTTGCATAACCGGATGAAGAAGCACCTTTTGGACAACACTTGAAGGAAGTCCCTAGGTACCTGAACATAGGAATACCAAGCTTCACCGAGACCTACAACACCACTTTACCAGAAGAGGAGCGATGGATGATTCAAGTTCAAGTTCCAGGAAGAACCTTCACGCCAATCACTAAACCCATAGAGTTTTCCTTCGATGCACCAACCTAGAGTCTAGGAAAGTGTATGGCAGCTCACATCACCATGGGACGGATTGGAGAAGTTTATCAGAAGGAGCTTAAAGACACTATCTACCAGATCTGTGCGCGCCGAGATGACTAATGGGAGATGATCGGCACCAGGAAGGATAGATCAATTGCAGCTTTCATCCAGGAACTAAACCAACACATTCGATGCCAGGAGAACCAGATGTGCGCAGGCATGATAGATCCGAAGAAGGCAATGACTAGGATTGCGGAACTGGAGGAAGAACTCAAGGCTACATGTGAAGATTATGAGGAGGAAATCATCGTACTAGTGGAGAAGAATGACGACCTGATTAAGAAGATCGGAATATTCATGGGAGACCCTACACCAGTAGAAGAAGATGAAGAACCCAAGGAGATTTGCCCGGAGGATTGCATCATCATAGACGACACCGACTCCGAACTTAGAGATGATGATTTTGAAGACGAGGCTGGAGCAGATATCATGGATTCTGCAACCGAGGAATATTTTTAGTAGACCACCACATCAGTAGTAGTATTCCACCATGTAATTAGTATAGTCCGAGCACTTTTGCGGTAGTTTTAGATCGATTGTATGCCCTTGCTTGATTGATTGAGTGAAATGATTGTGTTTGTCTCATGTGCATATGGGTAGTGCTTTCTCATTAGACCTCATTCTATTCTAATCTCTCCCCTCTAAACCCATCAGATGCCTCCGAGACGTGACCCCGGATTTGCTTTCCCACCGGAGCTCACTCAGTTGAT
>NC_057797.1:436547127-436561461 GCF_018294505.1 Triticum aestivum | reverse complement strand
TGGGGAGTGTTTTCGGGGCGGGTGGGGCGGCGGGGGGCGGCTGTTTGGCCGGTGGTGGCTAGCGGCTCAGGGGGTGGAGGTTGAAGATGAACTGCAGGCCCTTGATTTCATATCCAACGGCTAAAAAATCGACTGACCAGAGATCAAAAAGTCAGTCGACTGACTTGTAGCCTCACCTCTAGTGCGTTCAGTTTCGACAGTAAAATTCAGTTTCGATTGCAAAATTCAGTTTCGACGGTTAAGTTCAGTTTCAACAGTTAAATTCTGTTTCGACAGTTAAGTTCAGAGATGAGCGGCTGATGTATACATCTAGCACTTTGTGGTTATGTATTTTATGTCATTTATTGGAGATGATATAAGAATTCCACTCAGGTTAACATTGTCTCTCTTGTCCTGCTTCAGCCTCGGCGTCGTACAACTCACCCGAGCTGCTCCAACGATGAAACCCTCCATCACAGCGGAGCAGTACCTCGTGCTCCATCTCCAGATGCCTAAGATCTTCTTCCCCTCCTCCGACAGCCAAGTCAGCTGGAGCATCCTCACCGGCTAACCCAATCATACTGAGATCGACATGGCTTCGCCAAAGAGGTTGTACACTTCTTGTGGTTTGACTTAATCTCACCATGCTTCTTTGCATCATGTGATCTTCCAATGTTTGTTAACCAAACACCCAGATTGGCAGAAATCCTGTGTTTTTAAATTCTCTATTTTGCACATGCATTCCTATCCTATTCCTGTCTATTTCCTATCCCTGCATTGTTAGAATCCTCAAATTCAAACAAGCCCTTACACAATTACTTCTATTACAGATACGTGTCAAAGAAAACCTTGTGTGGTTTGTCCTGCTCCTGCGGTGTTGTGTTCCACCCCAGCTCAGCTGCTCCAACAACGGAAGTGTTCACCATAGTAGGGATCCGCTCTCCAGACTGTCTTTTGCCGCCTCAGATCTTCTTCCCCGCCGCCGGCAGCCACGACAACTGCATTACCATCATCAACTGAGCAGATGACCTTGAGGACTACACGGGTCCGCAAGTAAGGTCGCACTCTTCCGTGTCTGCTTACGTTATGCATCACTTAATATGATGACATGCTACTTTATCATCGTGTTCACCTATTAGACTGCGACTCAGGTCCAAACCTATGCTGAAACTTGAGTTTTTAAATGGTTGTGGGGTACATATTGGGGCAGCAATCAGTACTATCTGTCTACTATATGGTTAATATCGGGTGTCTACTATGAGTTTCATGTTGGTTGCAAACAAACATTAAAGGAGCCATTATCTGTATTTTTTAGCTAAAGCTATTATCTTCCTGCTATCATTGGTTTTGGGTCTATCCATAGTTTGCTACCTTCACTCTGGATTTGTGCATGCACTCCTTACATAATCTCACTATGTTTTATTCCTATGCATGTCAGTTATTGTACACAATGGAACTGGACATGTAGAGCAAAGGAGACGAGCACTACAAAAAAAAGACACATCCGTGACATTTTGGGCCGAACGAATTTTTTTTCTGTCATACATATGACACTTCTATGATGATAATTGTGACAAAACCCGGTATCATCATAGATGTGGTGGGCTCCTACTTCTATGACAAAAAATCATGACAGAAAATGGGCTTTTCATCCTGGGCGGGCCGGAGATGCAGCTGCATGACATTCTTTGGGCCGTCCTTGACAGAAAAAACCGTGGTAGAAGCAAGGGCGAGGAAAATTTCGGGGAGTTCCCGGTTACGGTGGGAGGTTGGGGACCGAGCGATGCGCGTTTCTCTCATACACGTACGCGCATGTGTGCGAGGCGTCGTTGGCTCTAACTGAACCCGAGCGAGGCGTTGGGCTCTAACTGAACCCGAGCGATTGCACTGCAGGCTACCCGTTACTGAACCCAAGCTATTGATCGATGGCTATTAACTGAACCCGATCGAGCGATTCCTTCGCTACTGCTGCTAACTGAAGCCGATCGATTGGATGAACAGTGAACATTGTCGGGGGGTGGATGAACAGTGAGCGGTGGCGTTGCCTCTGGATGAACAGGACCCCGTGGTGTGGACGGCTGGATGAACAGTAGACGGTGGAGGAGTGCCCATGGAGGGGTGGTTGAACATGACCCCATGGTGTGGAGGGCTGGATGAACAGTAGACAGTGGAGGGGTGGTTGAACAGTAGCCGGTGGAGTAGCGCGTGGTGGAGGCCGGATGAACAGGAGCCCGTGGAGGCTGGAGGAGGTCGACGGTAGCCCGTGGAGGCTGGAGGAGGTTGACGGTGGAGATGAACATTATCCCGTGGAGTCCCGTTTTGCGGTACGGCACACCCCTCCCGATGAACAGGACCCCCGTTTCGACCGTAGAAGGTCCGTTTCGTCCGTTCTGCGGTACGCTACACCCCTCCCGATCAACAGGACCCCCATTTCGACCGTAGGAGGTTAGTTTCCTCTGTTTCGCGGTATGCCACACCCCTCCCGATCAATAGGACCCCTGTTTCGAACGTAGGAGGTCCGTTTCCTCCATTCTGCGGTACGCTAGGCCTCGTTTCCATCGACTGTTCCGTCCAAGCCCTCCCGATGAACACGACCATGCATTCCGTTCCGACCCAGCCGGTTCGCTCCCACGCGTTTCGTTGGCTCCCGATGAACACGACGCATTCCGTTGCCTCCTGATGAACACGACGCATTCCATTGCCTCCCGATGAACACGACACATTCCGTTGCCTCCCCATGAACACGACGCATTCTATTGCCTCCCCATGAACATGACGACGACACTGTTTCTCCGTTATGACCTAGCCATGTACACGAGCCCTGGCCGTACGTATGTGCGAGTAGGCGTTCGAGACCCTGCCCGTATGTACACATACGTGGCTGTATTTTCTTTCTTGCACCCTGGCCACTGTACGTACGTGTACATGCTACGTGTGCGCCTCTACTACGACACGTGCGCGCCTCTACTACGACACGTGCGCGCCTCTACTACGACACGTGCGCGCCTCTACTACGACACGTGCGTGCCTCCACATCGACCAGTATGTACGTACACGTTCGCGACCAGAATGACAACGCTACGTACGCTTCGACCAGGTGGGTCCCGACTGTCAGGCACTACCTTGCCTGCAAAGATGTATCTCGTGGGTCCCAGCAGTCAGGGGGGCGAATCGTTATGTTTTTTTCGCCCGGACGCACTTCCTTGCGTGCAAAGGTGTAGCTGCTGGGTCCCAGCAGTCAGGAGGGCGAATCGTTTTTTTGCCCGGACGCACTTCCTTGTGTGCGAAGGTGTAGATGGTGGGTCCCAGCAGTCGGGGGGCGAATCGTTTTTTTTGGACGCACTTCCTTGCGTGCGAAGATGTAGCTGGTGGGTCCCAGCAGTCAGGGGGGCGAATCGTTTTTTCGGACGCACTTCCTTGCATGCGAAGATGTAGCTCGTAGGTCCCAGTAGTCAGGGGGTGAATCATTTTTTTAACGAAATACGGTGGCCCGTCTGGTGGGTCCCCGCTGTCAGGTGGAGGAATAATTATTTTGTGCGTAATAAGGAGGTACTTCCTTGCGGCTGCCGTGGACCCAGCTGTCAGCCTGTCCACGTACAGTCCATGTCCGATGGAAGTCGTTCCTTGACCACGTTGACCACGCCGCGCCGAGAGCACCAGGGCGGTGGACGACGGCGAGGCCTAGGAAGGGGATAACGCGGAGCCGGGGAAGACGCGACAGTGGATGCACACATGGAGAGGAGTACGAGGGTTCACTGGTTCGGCTGCACTGCCGTCGCCGTAGAATAACAGGGGGTGTGGGTGAGTGGAGGCATGACCTGGCCAGCAGTGGTAGTAGTAGGGGGCGGCGAGGCCTCCGCGGCAGCACAGACAACCACGGGAGGCAGGAGCAGGCGGCACGACCGGTGCTGCTTTGGGCGGCTGGAGCAAGAAGACCAGAGGTTGAAGAAGCACGACGACCGTTGGATGGACATCGTACGGTCACTGCAGCTAGAATTGTTTATATTGACTAAGTTGACAAAGCCCTTGGTACGTCAACTTAGTAGGCCCACAGGTCAGCTTCCGAAACGGTGCGCCCCAGATGTCAGGGGGAGGAATTATTTTTTGGGGGCTGAAGCTAGAATATCCGAGATTGAAGAAGAAGCACGGCATCCGTTGGATGGACATCGAACGGCCACTTCTGCTAGAACCGTGTGTTGACTATAAGTTGACAAAGCCTTGCATACGCGTCAACTCTGTTTTTTTAGAGGACCCGTCAACTTAGTAAGGCCAGAAGTGTGTGGCAGAGAACTTATAGCCCATTTGAGATTTGTAAGAATGTGTAGCCCATTTTTTGAATTCTAATGGAATTTACTACAGCCCATTTACAGTTTGTTAAAAGTACAGCCCATTTCAACCAACCGTTCAAAACAGAATTCAATAAAATTTCCCACATTTTGATGGGATCCGAAATATTTTTATCCCGAAATTTCTAGTCAGATTAAATGCAATTTCAATATAAATGTATATTATGTAAAAATCCAACAAAACAATTCACTCACAACAATTAATGAAATTAAAATTTTCAATATCCAAAAATAATATTTTATAAAGTAATCACGTGTTTGGTGCATTTTTTATATTTACTACCCAGTTTTTATAATTACATCCCATTTAATATTTCTTAAAGCCCATTTTCCTGTTAAGCCTAATGCATCCCTCCTAGGAAAGATTTGCAGCCCACCGGGGCGGATAATAAAAACTTCACCATGCCTGGGTATTCCTAAAAAAAGTATAGCTGGGCTAGCCATTTTCAGCTTGAAAAAAAATTAATATCCGGGTTGGATATCTGGCCTGGGCTAGACGGGCCACAGCCCGCCCAGTTAATACCTGCAGCGATGTTTTTGTTGCTGTTTAGAGGAGAAAAATTAATATCTGGGCTAAACATCAAAAAACTCTGCAGTGCTCACACCTCAAAAACACAAATACTGCTCGAGCTGCTTGGTCCCAGCTGTCGGCCGCTTCTTGTGCAATTCTCTCGTTTATTGACTACTACATAGGTTGACAATGGTGTGGGACCGTGATGTCAGGAAACCAGGAGGAAGCACAATAAATTATAGTTATATATATATACATATATATATATATATATATATATAATAAGGAGGCACTTGCGTACGTGAGGCTATGGACCTGGTGGGTCCCCATTGTCATCCTCTCCAAGTAAAGTTATCTCCTCGCCCGCGCACACTTTCCGCCCGAAACAGTCAGCGCCACCCGCCCCGCTTCCCGGTGCAGGTGATTGCTCCGCCTTCAAACGACGCAAGTGCCGTCCGTCCGTCCATTTGCCGCCCACATTAATGATACGCGGTTGCCGAGGCGGCTACTCCGGCGCCACACGTCCGTCCCTTCGCCCGCCCACCATTGCTATATAAACTGTTGCGCCGGCCATAGCCGCAGTCATCCGCATCCGTTCCCTTTCTCCTGTCCACACCAATACTGCCCACCATGGCTTCCTCGCGCTCCAGCGCTCTTCGGGACGGGCGGCCGATGGACCACAAGGAGATGGCAGCCATTGCTGCCAACCGGCTGGCCAGCAGGGAGCTGGAGGACGACGACGTCCCAATGGAGAACATGGTAGTCGACGATCCGGCGCTAACCCCCTCCTCCGCGCCATCCTCGCTGGTGCATTGCACCATGTCCATCGGGGAGGCCCGTGCCCAATATATGGACAGGGTGAGGCAGATGCGTGAGGAGGAGTTTCGGGAGGCGCATGCCGACGCCGCCTACAACCACCATCTCCTCCAGGAGCACCTGCAGGCGAAGGAGAAGATCGCCGCGGAGTAGGCGGAGCAGGAGGCGCTGCTCAACTTGTACTGCTCCACCCGCAAGGACCGCCTTGAGCGCTGGCGGTACTGCATGTGGGTGGCGGAGGCTGCGGCCGCCTACAAAGGGCGAGGCGCTGTTTGGCGAGACCGAGGACAAGGCAGAGGACAATGCCGGCTCCGACGAGTACCCGCTCCGCTGGCGTCAACGAGGCCCTACTCTGCCGAGGCCCCGCAGCGCCAACAACGAGGTAGAGGACATTGCCGGCTCCGTCGAGGCCCCGCCCCGCCAACAACGAGGCAGAGGACATTGCCAGCCCAGCCGAGGCCCCACCCTGCCGGCAACGTGGGGGAGGATTTCCACTGCTCCGCTGAGGCGCCACCCGCCGGCAGTGAGACAGAAGACATCGCCAGCTCTGGCGAGGCCCCGCCCCGCTGCCAACGAGGCCGCGCCACACAGAAAACGAGGAAGAGTAGAACACGGCAGGTCGCCGCCGCTCGGGTCCAAGTAAGGCCACCGCTGCTATCCTCCGTTTGAAGCCAAGCTAGGCGGGTTGACCACTGACGGCCTGTTAGCTTCTTGGCAGCGACGTGGAGTCGGAGAGGTGCGTTGGAGAAGAACGCTGCTTCTACTTAACTGCTGGTGCAGTTGACTGACTAACACGTGCGCCCAACAGGCCACATGTCAGTTACGCAACTGCACCTGTAGTTAAGTCACTGAAGCTTTTGTTCGGCTTAGCGGGACACAGGTGGGTAGCTTCGGTTAACTAATTATACCTCCAGCGCACCCCTTTTTAGTTGAAGAATGTATGAAATGTAATGAAATCCGACATGTTTATATGAAATCCAACCGTGTATGAATGAATTTATTTCGATTAGTTCGAATTCCTGTATCACTGGCATTGGATGAACATGCCAAACAATACGTACTAGCATTATTCCCAGGGTGATCACCTCGTTTGCAGTAGTTTCACATGTACTCCCTCCGGTCCTTTCTAGTCTGCATACAAGTTTTGTCTGCAGTCAAATTATCTCTACTTTGACCAATCTTATACAAAAAAGTATGCACTTTCACAATGTGCGAAGTAAAAAGGAACAGAAGGAGTACAAAGAGTTTGAGCAGCTTTTTAGCGTTTCTGTACATTGCAATCAAACACACAGGCCTGTCAATTCATAGAGAACATTCAGAACAATCGATGATTATGCATCTCAGCGACTCACATGTCAGAGGCAATATTTACTTCACAACTAAAGAATAAAGAAAAAATTGATCGACGCTGCTGATAGCAAAGGGCGTCCCATTCGAAAATATCAAAGGCATGTCTTGCTAAAATCAATGAGCAAAATTTGACAAGGTTGTCCCATTCCAAAATATCAAATGCCTACGATTGTGGAATGGGCAGGGTTTGCCATCAGTTTGGACATTGACATGGAACCTCGTGCTAAATAAACTAGTTGTTATTTTTGTGCAGTTCCACCAAAATCAACCAAATTCGCGCGTAGCTTGTATGATTTCGCCCTTATATGTTGCAATACCTTGAACTTATCGGAACCTCCTTTCTTGTGGTGGAAATGAATGATTCGATGTATTCACGAACATTTTGTGCAGCTCAGATTGAAATCAAGCTGAGCACCCCTGTTTGCACAAATACAAAAAAGTGATTAGTATAAAGCAAACTGTACTATGAATTGACAGTTTCAACAGGCACATACATGGTCCATGTAGAGCACACTTTTAGAAAAATGGAACTCACCAGAAAGAATCCTAGAACAACATTGTACTCGCGCATCACAACAAAAAATGGAGATTTGTCAGTCCTTTTGAGCTGAAGTTAGTTTGGTGTTGTGGGGAGTAATGTAACCATCCTTCAACTGCTCCTTCTGATGAGAAGATAGTCAGGGCTTCTTCATCCTGGCATAATCGGAATTAGTCACTTCACGTACTCCATATTGTTCTTCAAAGGAAGATGATCATGTTGTGCAAAGACAAGAGGACTACTAAATGCTAGCATCCCTGTTTGTTCGAAAAAAGGAAAGGAAATATTTAAAACAACACAGATGAAGCACTTCTTAAGGACAATACCACGTTTTCATGACAATATCTAAATAGTAGCACAACACCAATAGAGATGACAAAGCTCAATCATATGGATGAAATCAATGGGCGAGTACCAACCTTTGTCAGGAGGCTTCTTGTGTAGAGCATACAGATGAAGCAGTTCTCCGGAACCATCTGTTCCTATCTACGGTGGTGGCCATGCTTACTATATACTCCTCGATTAGTTTAATGTTTCCAACATCTTCTTGTGCAGTTCCACTAAAATATATGGTATCTTCAAAGAAGATCCCTGTTTGCACAAGTAGAGATAATTACATATTACATTAAGAGTGGCATCAAATCAGTGGCAAAACAATTGCTCGTTCTAGCCATAACAATAAATTAAGATGCAAAACTATATCATTACTTGTGTCATCACAGTTCCAGTGCTTCATTACAGCACTAGGAGTTGATTTTTGTTTTTCTTCCGCTTGTTCTTCCCCTTCATCATTTGGTTCAATAACAAACAAGCTTCGCCTTCAATGTAAGATTTGGCATGTCAATTAGGGAGCACAAGTATAGTACTAAACTTAATTTTATGATGAAAGTGGCAAAATATAGGCCAGCAGTTGTGAAATATCCTTATCTTACCTCAGTGGGATATTACGGTGCACATACAGATTGGAAGTGTTATCTCCATTTGTGCAGTTCACTAAAATCAAGCAACATTATCGTACAAGTAGCACAACATATGAAAGCACACTGCAGAATCATGTGAAAGAAGGCTAGTACTGACCTCTCATGATGCGGAATTCAAACAACTCACAAGAATAAGATCTGAACCAAATTCGCCTTAACGGATAGGAAGTAAGATCTCCTCTTGTGCAGTTCCACTAAGATCAAGCAATCAAGCAACATTGTCGGTGTGACATTTCAGTTGAACTGCACAAAACACTCTTAAAACAAAAGTGTTTTGTGCAGTGCAACAAAAGGTCACAATGGCAACGAGGTGAAGTAGATAACCCTATTTACACAGAGGTGCAAAGGAAACAATTAGTGGTCAATAACGGTGGATGACACAGAAGCCAACAAAAAGAAACATCTACCTTATCTAAATGGGAAAGAAAGCAAGACAGTAGCATTTCTCAAACGGTGGCATTGATTAATATTAACATAGAGATTATATTAACAATAAAATTCGTTAAACATGTAATTGCTTTTAACTGTGGCATTGCATCAATTTTCCAGCGGCATTATTAGAGGGTGTTTGTTTACAGGGACATTTTGGTGTAGGGACTAAAAAAGCTCCGTGTCAGTCCCATCTAAACCAAACAGGAGGGACTTTTAGGGACTAAAAGTGGGCATTTGGGACTAAAGAAAGAACACCCTGAGGTAGTCTTTTTGGGACTTTTTCCAACAGTTACCCCTGCCATGCATCACACCTTGTCTCTATTAGTTCATTACTAGGGGTAACATGGTCTTTTAGCATGTCATTTAATAACCTCTAGTCCATGTTTAGTCCCTGGAACCAAGCAGGTAGGGACTAGGGAGTTTTTAACCAAACAGGGCCTTAGATTAACAACAACTAATGGGTTGCATGAGACAGTGGACGCACCAGGACCATGTGCATCTACCGATGTACTGTGGTCATGCACAGTCTGTTGCAACAAAGAACAAACAACCAAGGAGCATATTTGTGTTGGTCCCAGTTTTGTTATCTTTATACACCTTTCCCTATGTGAGCGTAGCAAATCTAGTCCTGCTCAAACTCTACAGCCTTGTCCCTTCCTTTCCTTTTTGAACTAGTACTTTCGCCCCTTCCTTTCCTCTTTGAACCACGTTCTAGATTTATGTGATACAACTTTCCCCACTACTTTCCCCCATTCCTTTCCTCTTTGAACCACGTCCTAGATTCATGCTATACAACTTTCCCCCTTCATTTCCTCTTTGAACCACGTCCTAGATTCATGCTATATACAACATTTCCCACTACTTTCCCCCACTCCTTTCCTCTTTGAACCACGTCCTAGATTCATGGTATACATGCAGCTAGAGCAATGCATGTGGAGTAAGTAAATTATACCTTAAGGTTCTTGGGGCGTGGTTCGATGGGCGACAGGACGATGGCGAAGAAGAAGGGGTCGAAGGCCCTCCCGCACCGCCGCTGGGTGGATAGTGAACAGCTCCACAGGTAGTCCCTCGCCGACGGTGACAATGTTAAGCCTCCGTCCCTTCCCGGTGGACGGATCCTGCCAGCTCTTTGAGCAGCAGTGAGGGGAGAGAGAGGCCAACGAAGTCTTGTTTAGATCTGGAGAGGGCGAGAGAGTGTGAAGAGAGCAACTACAAGCGTAGAGGCTCTAGCAGGAGAGGGCGAGAGAGTGTGAAGAGAGCAACTACAAGCGCTAAAGCTCTAGTGTGTATATATATACTGGAGAGAGACTGTGAAGCGTGCAAACCCTAGAAAACATTTTGACCAGTCAAAGAATCCTCCTGGCACAAATTATGCTCAAGTGTAGTTATCAAACCTGAGACCTCAAGTTTGATGAGCGAACAGGCTAACCAGCTACACAACCCTCCCATTATGTTCAACGAGAGGGAAATAACCTTTTATACATTCCTGCATTCGTGTGACAAGCATGCCGTGTTTTTTTGTGTGTGTGGGAGTCATTGGGATTTCAATCATAATCGTGTCATGTGGCTTTGGTGGTAAGACTATCCACAGTGGTGCAGAAATAATGCAGCCTTAGTCACCTTACCTCTCTCCACATAGTACGTTGGGTCCCACCAGTCAGAGGGTGAAATAAACAAATTAATAAGAAAAATTAAAAGCGCCAGCGGTGTATCTTACCTCACACATCTCGCTACTGCTCGGGAACACTGTCCAATTGATCCCTCTGTTCACTCATGTACTATTTTAAGTGAATCCTTATTATAACATGCACACATAATTTGGGCACTTGTATTCGAATTAAGTCAGTGTGGCACCGTATCTCGTATACTTACTACTCCCTCTGTCTAAGTGTAATAAGTCACGTTAGAAGGTGCAATAGGACCAAGGTGTGTGCGTGTGCGTGTGTGTGTGTGTGTGTTTAACAGCATGTGTGTGTTAGAGAGAGCGATAGATCGACCTACTCCTAAAGAGAGATGTTGTGTAGTGTACGATTTCAGCCATGAGAGTTGGTGCATCCTCTCGTTCCCGGGCTTGTCTGGTAGGGACATGCGGACATGCGGACAGCTGCCACGCCCGCTCCTGACCAGCCTGGCCCACCCAAAGCCCCTCCATCGCCAGCGCGCGCTTCCCTCCCGAAACGGTCAACGCCGCTCCAAAGAAACGGTGCCACATTCATGCCCGAGCAGAGTGGACGCGACCTCTCACTGGCGCAAGAGCGATGGTTGCCTCATTCGTCCAACTTACTGTTGGGTCTATGTGATTTGACAGCTCATTGGTCTTTATTACTGAGGTGGTAGGACTGCTGGATGTCCCACGCTTTCGGCGAAAGGAGGTACTACTACTATATTATAATTTTCTCCATTCTTACAGCGGAGGCGTGCAAGAGCAGTGAAAACATGCAGGCTCAGTGATTACATGGCCCACCTCACAATATCACCGTGCGACACCTAACTCTTTACATAGTACTCCCTCCGTTCCTAAATATTACTAGATGAGTCCCTGCTCGTTGCCGTGGAACAGCGGTATATCTCTCTGCGCAAAATTATCGATTTCATAGAACTAAAAAAACTCTATAACCGCATGACAAATGTGGTAGCCAAACTAAATAAACTCCCATCATCATTTAGATCATCCCACGTAAGGAAAAAAGATCAGCCAACTCCTACTGCATAATGGGATTATATTTTTCTTTTTGACATGTTAATGGGACTTAAAAGCTCACTTACATGCATGCTACCGGTGCATGCTTGCATGCAGACATGTTGATGTGATTTAAAACCCACTCACATGCATGTGCCATGGTATTTCTGCATGCTTGCATGTGGCTTTGTGTGGAGCCTCTCAACATCAAGATCAGACGGCTATTATGGACTGATTTACTTCATCTAATGGCTACATCAATTTTGATGATGTGGCTCAAGGAGAGGATAGAGAATTCCTAGTAGTGGGGGCTAGCTATTACTAGTAGATAAGTCCTTGTAGAGATTCCACTACATACGGAACAAAATGAATGAATCTACACTTAAAATGCATCTATATACATCCGCATGTGGTTCATGGTGAAATCTCTACAAAGACTTATATTTAGGAATGGAGGAAGTACTAGTATAGTACGTACTATAATTTATCAGTGAGATAAATTTGTACAATGCTATGAAGCTTCCAGCTTATGTTACATGTATCTTGCGTCCAAGGTTGCCCGTTGCAACATTTCATCAAATACAAAGGAGACTAACATGCATGCTATTGCATCTCAATGATTGACAGATCATAGCAAATATGTACTCCCTCCGTTCCAAAATAAGTGTGTCAACTCTGTGCAAACTTTAGTACAAAGTTGTACTACTACTAAAGTTGACACTTATTTTGGAACAGAGGCAGCTAAAGAAAAAACAATCCATGCAGTCCCTAGCCCTTGAACCGTGAACCCTGACCAGGCTTCAATTTGCTGGCAACGTTCGAGCTTCCTAATAAATGAAGTTTGCAACCTTTTGACCATCGGATCATTTTGTGCAGTTTCACCAAAATCGAGATGAGCATCCCTGTGGCGAAGAAATTGAAGAAGTGTGATTAGAATAAGATTACTGGGACTAGTTGATGAGACATAAACTCATCACAAATACAATATGTAGAAGCAAGTAGAGGTATGTGCGGGGCAAAGAAGTAGAGAAATATCCACAGGGAGTGATGTGGGCAGCTGGAGCAGTGTTGCAAGCCGGCTGTAAAGGGAGTTGTACCTGAGGGACGTAGCTCAACCTTGAGGAGGGCGGCGGGAGGCGGCAACTGCCCACGTCGCGGCAGTGAGCAAGGGACGAAGGCAACCTCACCGGCTTTGTGAGAGAGAATGGCGGGGACCCCTGATTGGGACGTGCCGACAGTGGGTTTTCGCCTTCGGCGACGGCCACCGCATCTACACTAAGCATCCACCCCTTCCCCAAGCGGACGTGATCTACCGGGATGTTAGAGATGTGGCCACAGTCATTTTGTGTGAGAGAGTGTGAAGAGGGCAACCCCAGAAAGCCACCGTGTAGGCTGGCCCGTCCTGACTATGTATATAGTGGAGCGGTTTCCTTTTCTCTCCATATGAACCTATCATATTGCGTACGTGCCACTGAAGAAAAAAAACTTTATTTATAAATGACGCGGCACCTACTACTCGTTCTCCTATAACCTTGCTCTTGGCATTTCCAAAATATTAACCTTGCGATTGGCTCTTCGCCTCTTCGGGAAGTCGAGCAATAATGGTAGTGTAGTATATATCGTTCTGGCTATATGAGATCGAATGAATTGCTGCACGTCCACCACGTGGGTGAGGGTCGAGGGGCGAGAGAGAGAGTGCTACATACGGAGCAAAATGAGTGAATCTACACTCTAAAATATGTCTATATACATTAGTGTTTGGAGTATGTACTAGTAGTTCATATTGAAATCTACTAAAGGACATATATATTCCAAACAATATGATATAATCTCTATAACCAAGGTAGTAGGGACGAGGAGTAAACGGAGGGAGTAGTAAATTTTTCTCCTCGTCCTGCGAGGCACCGCGCGCATGGGCGAGGTAGCGGGCGTAAGGCGGAGCAAGCTTCACCTCATCCTGCGAGCCACCGCGGTCGTGGGCGGGGGAGACGGTGTACTAAGCAAGCTTTTCCTCGTTCTACGAGTTGACGGGACACATCAAAAGTACTCCAGTGTATAGAGCCTTGCCTCTAAGGTAGGCCCCACATGGTTTGTCTCTTTTTTTACATAACACATCAAGTCGCAGTTTGTTTGTTCACCCGTGGTATACGATCCTCCCTCCACCAAGTGGACAACCAGTACACGTGCCAAATTACCATGTGGGCTGCCTTTTTCATACAGAAATGAGCTCCACCATGTACCCGCGCGGGTGTGGTTAGGAAAGAGATGGGAGTACGTGCGTCGTGCATGCACCTCTTCTCTTCATGCACGTCCCCCACCTACGTGGGTGTGTGTGAGAGATACAAACCGCGTTCATGAGTGTTTTTTGTTTGGGGGTGGGGTGGGGTGGGGGTTGATTTCGTGAATTATTTGTGGGAATATGTGCCGATGACATCTCAAACAAATTTTTGCGTGCAATGTGTGTGAAATGGAGACCTATCCATATCATACATAGAGGGTCAGGCAATCCACGAGAAGATAGGGAGGGGTCATAGCTATCGATAGAGTTGAAGAGAGGATCGAGTGGGTGGGTGCGAGATCGATGAAGAGAGCCATCGAAATTGTGTGTGTGTGTGTGCAAGTCAAAGATATAGGGCGACTGGCCTACCGGAACATTAGAGGGCACATGTCAAGTTTGTCTGTGGCCGGGAGACATGACTAGA
>NC_057797.1:436544141-436546857 GCF_018294505.1 Triticum aestivum | reverse complement strand
TATATGTGTTGAGAAGGAGAGACCCAGCTATGTCTTGAGGGAGATCGGTCGACATCCATACATAACTGAAGGACGGGAAATATGATGGGACACACAGAGAGAGAGAGAGAGAGAGGAGAGAGAGAGAGAGGGAGGGAGAGGGAGGGAGAGGGATAGAGTGCTAGATGGGTGATGGAGTTGCTTCTCGAAGATGGTGTGAGAGGCCTACTAGACAAACTGAGGGTGGAACTGGAATGTTACCAATAAGAGTGGGGATGTGTTTCTGTGTGTGCCTGTGTGTGATAGATCTGTCAGGACGCATCCATGGATGTTGAAGGGGAACCATGTGTTTAGTAAGCAAACCTAACTAGATTGGTAGATCAATTGTTGTTGGTCAGAGGAAGGGAGAGACACAACTAATGAGGTAGATCGATTGACGTGTGGGTAAAAATGAGTTATAAGGACCTAGCTAGCTATATGTATAGCGAGAGATCGGTCGGTGTACATCCATTTGTTAGAGGCAAATAAGGCCCAACGAGATGGATAGACAGAGAGAATGGAGCTAGGAGGTGGTGCGAGAGGCCCAACTACTAGCTAGATAGGGGGAGGAGTGTGCGGTTGTGAGATCGATGAAAAGAGGGGCGATGGTTTACACGTGTGTCTGGCCGTATGAGAGACACGAGGCAAGGACACATAAAGGAGGAGATTGAAGGTGTGTGTTCATGTTGTAGGCAGGCATCGCTGGAGAGGTTTATCGATCGGTGTGTGTCGGAAAGGAGTTGTGGAGACTCTGGGAGAACGACCTAAAGAAAAAAATGAATGTGCCCGGTGGATAGAATACCGAGGGAGGGGGAGGGCAAGGAGGGCGTGTGCATGCACGAGAGAAAGTTAGTGGTAGCTATAAAGGTTAGAGGATTGTGTGGGTGTAAGAGACTAACAAAGATCATAATTTGATATGAAAGCGGATTCATATATTTGAATAGGAGATCATAGTGTTTTAAACATTGCATGCATGAATATAGCGGTGATACACATGCTATGCACATGTTATACCATAATGTGATAATGCATGGCGTTTGCAACTCACAGCTAAATGCCGAACACTCTAAACCATACTATACATCAAACAATCTCACATTTTATTTGAATTTGTGATAATGTGTGGCGTTTGCAGCTTACAACTAAATATTGAACAATCTAAACAATACTATATATCGAACATTCTCACATTTTATTTGAATTTGTGGTAATGTGTGGTGGTTGCAACTCACATCTAAATACTTGTAGGCGTAGGGGGCAGGGCACCATACATAATGTGATAAACACATTATACATATGAGACATGGTTTAGATTATGAAGATCTAGCTAGAGCTAGAAATGTAATGTGATTTGAAATCAAAATAAAGTGGATTCAAAAAATCTAGTTCGAGTTCATATAGTACACATAGGTCATATGTAACTCGAGACTAATCATGTGGTGTGCTAGGAAGATAATACACAAATGATGGTTTAACTTGACAATAATGATGATTGTAGATCTTATTAAAACAGAGAAACGAATTCAAATGCTTTGACTTCACAACAATCATTACTGTAGATCTTATTCAAATAGAGAAACAAATTCTAATTTAGTTCATATTGAAGTGGTAGTATATACGTTTGGAATGCACTAAAACGTTCATTTGCTTAGTAGGTTGCATGAATTATACACGTAGCAAAATATTTTAATTGAACAAAACATGAATTCAAAGTTTTGAATGACATTTGTAGTGCGCATTGATTTGGTACAGTACACGTTAGGCTTGTCCAGAAATTTCAACCCGCGCCTTGTTAGCCCGAAATATTTACGATATCTCTTTGTCTCGTTGTGCTCCGACAACTCCCTCCATCTCAACCCACGCCTTGCTATTTCGAAATTACAACGCGCGCAAAAACTCCCACCTCCTGTGAAATCCCGACACGTGAAATGCCCGTGGTACCCCTGAACCGAAAGAACCGCCTCAAATAGGTGGGGGTACTTTCGTAACTTACCCCACATTTAGGACAAGCGCGTCTCTAAGCCATGGTTCCCCACTGCCATCCCATCCGCCCACCCATTTGTACACCGAGGCTGCAAAAACCCGCGACGAAACCCCACACCCTGCTCCGTCCGCCACCCAGCCGGAGCCTCTTCCCCGACGACGTCGTCCACAGCAACACCTCGACGTCCCTCATCCACCATACCGGATGAGGATCCATCATCGATCTCATCGTCCCGCCGGTTCAGCCACCCCGTCCTCCACCTCCAAGGAGCTGCCCCCACATTCCCCTCGTCTTTTGCGCCACCTCCATTCCCACACCGATTTCTTCACCTACACCACCGGAAGAGCATCAACATCACCGTTTCCTCGGATGAAGTTGCGGCCTAATCGGCGCCACCAAAGAGGTTGTACACTAATCGCTGCATTTTCTTCTTGATTTGATCTCACGGTTCTGCCGGCACTCGGTCTCGAGCCGAGACGGCGTGGCTCCATCCACGATGGCATCGCCGGCCACTTCCTCCACGGCGTCGCTCCCTCGGCGGTGACGTCCACATCAGTAGGAGCTGCTGCTGCTTTAGCTCTCACTCGCGCTGCTGCTCTGCTCTTGCTCTCGGTCCCCTGCTTGGTCTGCTCTTGCTATTGCTCTTGCTCACGCTGCTGCTCTCGCTCTTGCTCTTGCTTGAGATACTGCTCCGATTTAGCTACACTTCAGTCG